>NC_135411.1:56516266-56728766 GCF_051991245.1 Festucalex cinctus | reverse complement strand
GCTGCACATTAGACTTGCACAGCCCTCGTTGGCATTTATTAATCAGCTTGTCTTGTGATGAGCAGGACAAGATAATGTCCTGAACTTTTTATTTGGTTGCAGACTGCCAGAGTTCAAAAATGATTTTTCACTTATCCCCAGCTACATATTTTGTTTGACGAATGTCTATTTGATTTATGTTTGTAGTCATAAATTCACGTCTGTTGTGGGCTTAATCATTAATTTATATGTGTGTATGTCGTGTTGGCACATTAAGTTTTATGGATTTTAATAATTTTATTATTTCCAGCTTAAGATTCTTGTAGCTATTTACAATTACTTGTGCATTTATGTTCGACCTGAACAAAATACAGCAAATTATTATTTAAATTATAGTTCTTGATATTCTATAACCCATTTATTGGCTATATAACAACCATGTTTTCTATACAGCGTATCCTCAATATGGTCAAGGGTAAGTTGGAACCTATCCAGGGCACAAATAGAAAAACAACCATCCATGCTCTCAAAAACTCTGATGGACAACCTGCAGTCTTCAATGAAGCTAGTATTTGGGGAAAGTTAGAGGAAACCAGTGTACAGAGAGATTTGAACCCAGGACCTCTGGACTGTGAGGCAGACGCGCTAACCACAAAAACAGCTTGCTGCCCCTGAAAAACTCCATCCGCACGTTTCCACATTATGGTCACTGGTGACGTGAAGGCTCTCCCAGCTAACTTTGGGTGAGAGGTAATGTACACCCGAGGCTGGTCGCAAGCCAATCGCAGGGCAAATATAAACAAGAAACCATTCAGACTGACATTCACACCTGTAGACAATTTACAGTCTTCAATTAACAGAACATGCATGTTTGGAGAATTAGTGAGGGAGTCGGGGAGAATGTGCATACTGCAAAGAGGAAAACTGAAGCCATTATTCAAACCCTGAACCTGAGAATTGGGAGGTGTACTAAGCCCAGAGACACCGTGCTGCTTATTGAACTACAGTATTGAACTTCATACAAGAGCAGCTGTACATTTTTGTATAGTATTTTTTCAGCAGTGGTGTGAGGTTGTAGTCTAGGTATTGTTCACACCCTCGCCACTCATTCTTTAAAAAGGGTTGAGTCTCCAGAACAAGAGCACATGCTGTGCTCCACAAAGTGCCCCGGGGCTCACTAGAGACAAACACTACATGGTCATAACCCCCTCCCGATGCTTGCACCCCCTCACATCAAACCATCATCTGCTTTGCCTCCCCTCCCTCCCACTGTGCCCTACAGTCAAGTCTGCTGTTATTGAGCAGGAATTTCACAGACGCTCCCACTGAGACCGAGTGACCTCATCAGCGGGCAGGAAGTCGAAGGGTTCAAGTTCCCCCTTTGCGAGAGCGATCCCACACAGCCCCGCAGAAGTGGAGAGTGGGGGGTGAGGGCTGGGGGGCTCGCAGAGAGACCCTGCCACATCATCACTGTCATCACATGACGACGGCTTATGCAACGTGAGGGCGAAAGAGAACAATCTCCGAGGGAAACCAGCTGGATCCAGGTGTCTCCAACTTCCCGGCTCCGACGTGGCAGTGGAACAATACGGAGGAAGAGGAGAGGGGATGGGGGCATTTTGACAATAGTATATTTAACCATTAACGAGCAAAGATGTTGCCTGTATGTGACCGTTCATAGACAAAAGCCGCCACCCACTTACCCCCCCCCCCCCCCCCCCCAGCAGCATGACATCAGGGAATAATCATTAATGTGAAACAGGGACACACAACCGACTGGAGGCTTTTTTTAAATTCTCACTACAATGGGTCAACGACCTTGACTGTTTGTCTGTCCCTTCCTGTGGTCTGCACCAATGACATCAGTGGGAATATAAAGCCACATGGACTCAGCACGCCCACCTGGTCTCATCGAGGCTTTTCTCTTTGTGGTAGACTTTAAGTCAAGAAATACAAACTAGGGAAAATGTTGCTTTGTTCTGTTCCTTTTTGTAAGTATGTGGCTAAGGCATTGATCCATTTTCATTTCAGGCCAGAAAGTTGCGAGCACTTGTTTACAGTGAATCAATAGCAACAATTTGATGTAACCTGGGACAACATCACGCACAGGGTCACAGACGCACACCATCCCAAAGCGTTCACAACTTCCCCCGGCGTCCAAGAGGCTCATGTTGCGGTCCAAGGACTGGCTGTAGAAGAAAACGCGCTCCCCATCTAATTTATTCCACCTACCGCACACAGTCAAAAAGCCAAGAGAAAGTTTGTTAGCTCTTTGATGACTCAGCTGAAAAACATATGGCCTGGTTTGGTCACTGCTGATGTGTAAAGCACTTCTATGGACAAAAGTGATGAGAGACACCTCATTATTAATTGATCAAATCAACTGCATGGTACCAACTGTAGCTTAATGCTACTTTTCCATTTCATGTGGGGAAACCTAAAAACTACACCACATTGAATGCATCAGCCAGAACCAGACGATAATTCAAGAGGAAATTGAGGGCAGAGAGAAAACAGAGTGCTGCAGAAAATAGGAGATTGTGGAGAATAATATTGCAATGTCTTCAGGTAATGCACATTTAGACCGCATCTCACTGAGCGGCGAGCGTTTCCGAAAGTAGTGAATGTTGGCTTTGCGTCAGGGTTCGTTCAAGGTCGCAAACGGTCGCAAAGATGTTCGCTATACATTTCCAGTTTTAAAGGTTGCAGACTCCCCGGAAAAATTTTCAACAGGTATTTGCGACTTCATGGTAACCTTGAACAAGGGGTTTTAAACAGTTTTAAATCGTGTTTTTCCCATCCATTTTCCTAACCGCTTATTCTAATTATTATGAAAAAAAAAATACAAATTTACAACTCCCTTTCACTTAATGTTTTTAAAGTTTGCTGTCTAATGCTTTAACATTGTCAATGTACCGGTATATTCTTTTAGTAAATTTTGTAACCTACGTTTGTGTTCTCTTCTTCGCTCTGAATGTTGTTAACTACTGTTTGTTGATGCTTCTTGGTGTTGTCTTTCCTTGTGTAAATCACATTGAGTTGTCTTGTGTATGAAATATGCTGTACAAATTACCTTGCCACTCAATGAGATACAGGATTTAGCTAGTGTTTTAGAAAGTGTATGTCTTTCCTTGTTGTGCCTTCTCATATTTGGGAATAATCTGTGAATCTGCTCAATCACACTTGCAATAGTCAGTAGGTACTGAAAATCTTCCCTGGGATGGACACAAATTGACAAAAATCTTATAGAAACTTGTTAAAAGAGCGTGTACGCCAAACACACATAAATAGATCTTTGCGACAGCATTAGCACAACCCTTGGGAAAACAAAAATAAAAATCTGAAACATAAGGAAGCATTAACATGTTTAAAAAAAAAATCCCCGGTTTATCGCAAAGCAACAAAGAATGCAGAGATTAAATGGTGAAATCTAAACAGCACCACATGTCAGAGAGGCCCACTGTCACCAGGCAATATCACAATGGGCTGCGTGTGTGTTTTTCAAGAGCCTCCGTCTGCATTCGTAGCTGGGTGAAAGACAACATTCAACAAGATAGAGGCTGCACTGAAGACTGGGAGGACATTGACTGATAAACTCTGAACCCTCTCACAATGACAACATTCAGACGAGGCCCGGGATCAGCTCACTGAACGGGCGGCTAGAGAGCATGAAGCCTTGAGAAATGGAACAGTAAATGATGATACACTTCAGTCATCTGTTACATGGGACTTGGAACTGACGTACAATCTTTTTAGCATGTAACAGACTAGACCCCCGCCCCCACATTTTATGGACCGGGGAAAAAAAGGCCACATCAACTGATGGATTTGTGATGTTTTTGGACCCATTTTGCTTGAGTGCTGAGTCATTCAAGGTCTGAGGGTCCTGTTGTATGCTTCTTTGGAAAGCACGCCAGTAAGCCAAAGATATGGATTGGGTGGCTAAAGGTCATCAGCATCATCAGAAGCTAATTGAAGCTTTACATCAATGCTTTATTAATAGAAAGTGTGAAAGAGGAGTAGTGATAGAGAAAGCATTTAGAAGTGAGAGAAAGTGGAGATAAGTGCGGGTCAGTGGAGTCTGGCTGTACTGCATGTTAAGAAGGTCAGCGCTCAGACAGGATTGTCATCAAATGTTGCCGAGTGGGATGCCTGGAAAAGGAACACGGGTTGGGAAAGGGGGAGGTGACATTTTCAGGTCTGTTTGGGATCATTGAAGTGCGTCCTTCAGCTTGGTCGAAAAAGAAGAGGAGAGGACCAAAGGCGAGAGTTTTGGTCCTTCAGCAGGTCTGGTTCCCATTAGACCAGAGGCCCTGGATCACTTTGTTTGTACAGGCAGAGAGTCCCAAAGGGGGAACGCAGAGGCGGCCTGCTGTTGCTCCTCCCAACTTGGCTGCCATGGAGGGAATATCAGCTGCAGTGCTTCACTCTCTCACCCCCGAGTTTGTCCCAGTCCTCCTCCTTCCCACCCACCTCCCCTCTCGAAGTCCAAACGGTCCTTTTCGGAACTGTTTACGGATGTTCTGTGTTTATATGATGGAGTTCCCGCCAGAGCTCTGGGCCTTTCCTTCTTGAATGTTAGCCGTGTGATCAATACGAAATTTGTCAGCTGTAAAGAATCGGGATGCAGTGAGAGTTCATTCCTACCCCTCAAGGAATAATCTATCTTTACACTAATGTACTCCAATGTACACAGTCAATGCAAAAGTACAAACACTAGTGTTAAAAAGGTACAAGTATGTTCTCAAGCTGAAAAGACAAACATCATTAGCACAAAAACAAATCCAGGGGTAGGGTCCTGGTCCTTTCCATGATTTCTCCCTCTACCAACAGAAGATGAGGGTTCCCTACCCATGCCTTACAGAAAGAGTGATGCAGCATGTAAACCTAACCTTTGCATGTCCTAGGAGGCTTGCATGAGCTTACATGTCTGTTGCTCACACGGGTTGGGCCAATCAATAAAAAGATTTTCCACTGGCCTTGTACAAAAAAAACAACAACAAAAAAAACAGCTCTTACATAACATCACTTGTCATGGGTGACTTTCCCACCACCAAATGACACATTGCCGTTGCCGTCTGCACTTTGCGCATTATTTGCAAAAATGTGTGAGCAACACTTTTGTGGTCACGTTTTTTGTGCTGTTTTTCAGACTGTAGACACCTAGACTTGACTGACTGGCACCATCTCATTGTATTGCAGGCTATAAAATCAAAAGAACACCCTGACCACAAGCTGAAAACACTGACAGGTAAATGCAACGGTGGGGGTGACTGAAGTGGCGCCACTTTACGCCAATGTGGGGTGACAGACGGCGTCGTAAAGATCTGAATGCCCAGTGAGAGGCTCAAAGTGAAACAGACATTTGCCAAAAGAAGGTGGTAAAACAGTGAGGAAGTTCTAATACTTCCAGTGCAGTATTGTATAACAGACAGTGAAGAAGGGGAGGGGAGGTAGGTGATGGGGGTTCAACAAAAGGAAAGGGGATGATGTTTTTCCCTTCATGCTCTGCAGGGAGTGGTCTGGGGAGGGTGATTTATAGAAGCCAGAACTTCACTACAACTTTTCCAGGAATCTGTACTTTTCTGAGTGTGGGGGGAGGGGGGAGGGCAGATTACTGAGGAAGAGGTCAGGGGTCAAGAGTGTTCCAAAGTTGGAAATGAAGCAATATTTCACCAGGACCTCCAACCTCAATCTACTTCAGGAAGGAAAACGGGAACCAATTGACTTTTCCTATTGCGGCACACTTTGACTTTGACGATGGTCAAAGGGTTGTTTGTCCTTAAGCGAGTCACACAATTTTAGCAGTGTTATTGCAACCTGTTTAAGCAGGTAGTGCAAGTCCTTTGGTGACTGCCAACTGAAGAAAGAGAAGAAGAAAGCTGGATGTCAACACAGTGTAAAAAGTTCCAAACAGTAATCAAGGTCAAGTGTTTTAAACACTGTAACTGTTTTCCAGAAGCAGAAATGTGAAAAATGGCAAGCAGGTGACATCGCATGGCAATGTTTGGCAACACATAATATAAACATACTCTCTCTGGCTACAAAAATAGGTACACCTACATTACCGAATGAGATCCATTACAGTTATAGAGCTACATCGGCTTTTGACCTCCCATTTGTTTGGCTATAGAAACAACCTGTCATGATCCGTGTTTTTGTTCAGATTTGTTTTCTGGTGGTTCATATTTTATCTTGTTTGTTTGTCTTTCCACCTGTGCTAATCAACCCAGTCTCTTGTGTCTTCCAATCGATTCCCCCAGCCACTTCTCTTAACACCCACTCTTGAGGGTGCTGCTTATTTTGGAATACAGGCGGCCCCTCAGTTTATTACGGCTGTTCCGTTCCTACAGCGGTGACAATCACTAACGTACGCTAATGCAGTAGAAAAAGTCAAAATAGTGGAAATATTTTTACGAAAACCATGACATGATGACGTATTCTTGCACCACTGCACAAACTAATTTAATGCATGACGTTTGCCACCTTGAAATAGTTTATGTCGACGCTACTCACTAGTTTCAACTAGCGAGTAAAAAAATGCCTAAGGGCAGCACATGCACTGATTGACTTGCATGATTTGTTTGGTACAGTTTTTACGCCGGACACCCTTCCTGACACAACCCACCCATTTTCATCCGGGCTTTGGAACAGCAAGTGGCTGGGCATTGGGGAATGAAATTGGAGATGATGTTTTCGTCATTGAAGACCCCAAACGTCATATGGAATAGACTTCAGCTCACCTTTGACCCTAATAAGGATACATCGCTGTAGTGGCTGGATGAATCAATGGATTGTAGATTAATTAACTGATTTGGTTCCAACGGTGTTTAGCATCTGGCTGCTGCGTTGTCATCAAGCTAACATGTTAGCAGTGATGCTTTTACTTTCCCCATTTAATTGCCAATTGTTGATATTGCAATTGAGGCGGATGCTCCTTCTTCCGAGGGCTGAGATAATGAATCTCAAGGCTTGGATGGTGTGACTCACGCACACGTCGAAGCTGAGCCGAGCCCCAGATGGCAAGCATCAGCGTGCGCTCACACTCATCATCATGTGAAAAGCTCCCGCGCTGACGTTACGGCGAGCGAGACTTGTCATAATAGAGGGTGGCGCTCTTGAGTCACTGTGGCTCTTAAGGAAGACTGGATTTCATTTGGAATTATTTAGCCGTCGGATGTTGCCGGTTGCTGAGCAATTATAATAATCATGTCGTATTGAGTTTCTGCTGCAGAAGTCCTCATTTTTTTATTTGTATGAAAGGAATAAGTGCAAATCCATCTGTGGTACATGCTAACTCGCCTTTAATTGAAGAGGCTATTACAGCCTGGCAGCGCTGAGATGGCATTCACAAGTTGATTGGCTGTGGCCGATGAGGTCATCATGCGCACGCAGTCACTGTGGCAGCTGAATCAATAAAACTAAACTCCCCTCACTTCTACCTCGTTTTTCTAACTATAGCAAAACGCCAACGAAATATGCCTCTAAAGTCACAAAAAACTTTGTTGGCTGCCAAGATTAGTCGACTAGTCGTGACTACGTCGACAACCAAAAGCGTCGACGGCTAATTTAAATAGTCGACTAGTCAGTTTTCCATAATATATATCAGCCTTATATTTGTTTTTTCTTCCAAAACTGCCTCAACCGCTTGTTTGACTGCCTGCCGCTCGTCCTCCTGCCTGCTCTTACTGGACGCACATGAGCAGTAGCATTAATCCGGGGTCAGACGTGACGTCACCGGAAGCTATATACTCTTAGCGCAGCTGTACACAGTACGCTATCATGGCTAAGAGACGTCGGACTTCGAACGTGTGGGAACATTTCTACAAAGACGCTAAAGCGAATAATGTTCAATGTAAAATATGCAAGACAGACCTTGCCTTTCACGGCAGCTCATCGGCAATGCATGAGTGTTTGAGACGGAAGCAGCTTTTTTCGAATCCTTCTGACGGCGAGGGACAGTCATCTCAGCCGCTGTAAGTTATATGGATGGTTAGCTAAAGTGAACGTTAACGGAGACGCTTGCAGTATTTAGCACACACTGTGATAAAACTTGCAAAATTGTTACAGCGATGTCATGGCTAAATAGTAAATGTGGCAACGATGTCTTAACGCTATGTTACAGTCCTAAAAGACTCAGTTCCACTTCAATGGAGAGCTTTGTTACGAAGCCATCTATCACGACGCCACGACGTGACGGCTCATGCTTTTATTTTTTGGTTACTTATTTCCTGTTTACTTTGAAAATCACTAACTCCCTTCTCACCCCAGGTCACTTGCCCTTCCTGCTGCCTGCTCATTACCGGTGCCCGCCCATGATTGTCGCCACCTGCCACCAGTTATCCCCTGCAATAAAAGCCATCAGCCTCCTCCCTGAGTTTGTCGAAATGTCACGTTCAGTGTATGGAAGCGTTCCACAGTCCTCGAGTCCTCGATCCTGGTGTCTTGCCTTTTTGCCTTGTTTTTGTGCCTTTTCCTCCCCAGTGGCCTAGACTCTCCCTGCGTCTGAGTCCTACATTTCCACGTCGTGTCACCATTAGCGTGTACGTCACAAAAGTAATTTTTTGTTTTTGTTTGTTGTGTTAATTTTAGTAATCGCTATTTTGGTTTTATTTTCAAATGCACTCAACATTTGTTAAATGTTAAAGGCAACGGTATTTGAGCTAAAAGTTCAAATATCGGCATAATTGTCTTTTTTTTTTTTTTTTTTTTTTTTTTTTTGATTGCACAAGGAATGGGCTCTTTGCACAGCTCGACTACTTCCTAAACTGAATACCACTTTTTTGTTTCCTGTCTTTCATTAGTGGACAAACTGATTAATCCAGGTATGTCTGGCCAATGTTGTTGTAGTTACTGAGATCAGGCACACCTGGATTAATCAGCTTGTCCACTCATGAAAGACAGGAAATGAAGGAATGGTGTTGAGTTCAGGAGGTAGTGGATTTGTGCAAAGAGCCCATTCTGGTAGTGCGCTTTAATAAAAATTGAATGTATTGTTACCTTTCACCTGTCACCATCTTTATTACTAACTTGTACATATATCTTAACAAATTCAAGCTATATGCTAATGATGGTTATATAAGAGGGCGGCACGGTGGTCGAGTGGTTAGCACGTCCGCTTCCCAGTTCTGAGGTCTCCGGTTCGAGTCCAGGCTCGGACCTTCCTGGGTGGCGTTTGCATGTTCTCCCCGTGCCCGCGTGGGTCTTCTCCGGGTACTCCGGTCTCCTCCCACATTCCAAAGACATGCATGGCAGGTTAATTGGGCACTCCGAATTGTCCCTTGGTGTGCGTGTGAGTGTGGAGGGTTGTTCGTCTCTGTGTGCCCTGCGATTGGTTGGCAACCAGTCCAGGGTGTCCCTCGCCTACTGCCCAGAGCCAGCTGAGATAGGCGCCAGCAGCCCCCGCGACCCTTGTGAGGAATAAGCGGTCAAGAAAATGGATGGATGGATGGTTATATAAGAGTAGCTGCTTGCTTGTCAGCCCCTTAAAAATATTGACCTAAGTTGTAAAAATAAAAAAATGCTGGCCACCTTTGCTAAAATTGACTTCATCCTTAGTTGAACAAATAGTTTATTTTATGTATAGATCCGATCCGATTAGTTGACTAATTGCGACTACTGTTGATGATTAGTCGACTAGCAAAATAGTCGTTTGTGGCAGCCTTACTTTAAACCAAAATAACCGTGTTGTTCTTCTTTCTAGTGACACTTCAAAAAGAGTGTTAGGAGAAGAACATGAGCAAAAGGCATTATGGTTGCAAAGCAATGTTAGACCAAAGAAAGCATTTTCTGTAAAAGGCACAACAATGGTGACTCGATCAAAAAGGAGGAATAAACGGTGGCTTCACTCCTGAAGTTCACTCTTGAACTGTAAAGTTAATATAACGACCACCTTTCATTCCAATATAATTAATACAGAACAGAACTTCAAACAATTGAGACATTAACATTTACTTAAAGTTGTACCACAATCCTAATCATGCTGGTTTTGGACACATTACCAAAACAATAATTTAATCAGCTAAAGAAGCAGTTATAACTGAAAAATGAGTTCCCAATACAGTATAAATGATAAATCATAAGGAGCCACTATATTTTCACTGTCACATGGTATGGATTTGCAGGTGACCCAATGCTGTCTCTTCAAGAGCATGACATTCTGCAGTCTATTTTCTTTCCTTGTCCTCCCTCATGCGAGTTTATTCCTGCGAGAGAGCCGTGTGGCTGCTCAGGTTCAGCGTGAGGCCTTATCACTGGTGCCCCTCTCATGCAGAGGTTAAGGGTCACGGGAAAAGGAAAAGATTTATTGCAGCTGCAGGAAGGCGAACCCTCTTTAAAAGCTCATTTAAGAGAGGAATAATCCAGCGTGGCATGCAGTGCATTGGCCGGGTTAGCCTACAACGGACATGCCATTGCGTCATGACTTATTATATTATACACACACACACACACACACACACACACATAATATTTCCTTAAAATTCCCTTAAATTCAGTCAAACAGAGGTGACCTAGGATGGGAGTTAGTTATATAGCAAGGGCCCAAGAGGTGTTCCAGCTGCAGCCAATAAAAAAAATATGGCTGGGGAATTGTGACGGTGATGGGAAGAATGCGTGCAGGATGCGGATCAAAGCGTCGCTTGCCGGGCGGTGTGTTAAGCTTGACCGCATGGGCGGGACGGTCAACCGCACTCTGGTTTATAGTATGCAACCTTTGCTGGACTAGCATCATGTAATATCAATCATCAAGGTGTTATCACTTTCTCCATTATAATTTGTATGTTTTTCATTGAGTGTAGTTTTATTTTGTTGTATTGTATTTACTGTTACATTGTTTTATTCAACTGTGATTGGCTGGCAACCAGTCCAGGGTGTCCCCTGCCTACTGCCCAGAGCCAGCTGAGATAGGCGCCAGCGCACCCCGCGACCCTTGTGAGGAATAAGCGGTCAAGAAAATGGATGGATGGATGTTTTATTCAAAATGATATATTAGAATCCTCATTAAGATTGCATGTGCTCGAGCCTACCCCAGGTGGGAGAGCATGCAGAATCCACAAGGCTGAAGCTCAGATTGTAACCCACCAAACTCAGTAGTGTGAGGCTGTTGCGATGACCACTCAGCCAAAAAGCCTTTATTATATTCAACTAATATGAACTTATAAATACTTCAAATATGGCAGTATTTCTGATATTGCAAATGCTTCCTTTACATGTTGAAAACAAACAGCGGATTGTATTGTTTTGCTTGTGACTAGCATACAAACCAGGGAGATTTTTTATAGTAGTCAAACGATACTTCATTACATTTTGAAATCAAAATAATCCTCACAAGTTACAACAATCCAAAGTCCAATGCTTTTCAATGAGCAGAGAGCTTCCTTTCACGAGTTGACCGCCATTCTGGCTTGTGGCGTAAGGTCGGAATTATAAACACTACAGTACTAGAATGTTTCATCATTCAAGCAAGGTTACATAAATGGTTATAAAATTACATTTATTGATTTACCAAGAGCCCTGCGATTGGTTGGCAACCAGTCCAGGGTGTCCCCCGCCTACTGCCCAGAGCCAGCTGAGATAGGCGCCAGCAGCCCCCGCGACCCTTGTGAGGAATAAGCGGTCAAGAAAATGGATGGATGGATGGATTTACCAAGATAGCTTATAGTCCACTAGTATACGCACACACCCACCCACACACGCACACAAAAAAATCGAATAGTTCAGTGTGGAAGCCCAGTTCTGGTTTGGCACAAAATGGGCATCACACAGTAAAAAGTATCAAGTTGAAGTTTACAACAGGTTTGTGCTGGAAGAAGGGCAGGAGGAAGAGCACTTAGCTTGTCTGCGGAATGATTCTCCGTCAGGAATCAGCTTCCAAGCAGGAGAAAGGAGGATGTTATTACCATCAAGTGCCATATATCAGCAGGTATGTTACAAATTCAAGCTTGTTTCACCATCTGCCTCCGAGTTTAATACATTTTGCTCCATGAGGTCATCAGTTCAGAACCCCCCCCAAAAAATGCTCACCTATTTTTTCTTGGAACTCTGCCTCACTTTCTGTTTATTGGTTGTAGGCTACTTCCTGTGTCACTTGTGTCAACCAACAGTAATTCTGCATTTAAGGAAAGTGGGAAGTCGGACTTTTCCAACTTCAAACCAGGAAGTGTGTACCGAACGGCCCCCCTGAACCCGGAAATCCTGTTTTCCCCCCCGACCCGAATTCACCAACCGACAACAATGTGATGTCACTCTACAATGGCGACCCTATAATGAAGATGACTTGACTTGACTTTGGAAACACAGACCTTGAATGGTAAAACACAATTTACTCAAGTATAAAACTAGATAGTCTCTTCATGTAACACAACGAATGTGATTGAATGCCACTATTAAATTAGACGGTGAACTATTGAACTGTATGGCTTCTTATGAAATAAGATAAATACAATAAATGAAGCAAAATTGCGAGAAGGAAAGTTTGTTGGAGGTCAAAATGTGTTTTGAGGACCGAAATAAATAAACAAGTTATCACTATCTGCCATTTTGGTTGTTTACTTTCGCCTGTCAAAAACCAACACACAAATCCGACTTCCGACCATCCTTGAATCTAGCAACATGCCTAGTTAGCTAGTTAACCAGCTACCATTTCTTTCCTTATCTATCTATCTATCTATCTATCTATCTATCTATCTATCTATCTATCTATCTATCTATCTATCTATCTATCTATCTATCTATCTATCTATCTATCTATCTATCTATCTATCTATCTATCTATCTATCTATCTACCTATGCACTTATTTTAAATGTGATATGACTTTTGATCTACCTATCTAACTGCTTCGCCGTAGGCCTATTAGCTGTGTGTTGTGCTCGAGGCTATATCAGACCAGTGTGAGATTTAGGCCCCCGCTGTTCTCTTGTCATCCCTCCTCACACGCTTTGTCTATTCCAGTGCTACATTTCACCACTTTGACCACAAAGCGTATGTCTGTGTGCGCCTTGTGGTCTGAGTGTGTGAGACAGTGGCAAGGATTCCTGGTCAGCTAAGAAAAGAAACACACACATAGAAACGCACACACCTTGGATTAAAGTAATGGCCTGACTCTGATCCCTCTGATCTGATGACCTCCCCCTCCCACTAAACACCGACCACCCCCTACCCCATCACTCGACAGCCAAGTGGCAGCCAGCGTTGCTTTGGTAAGCGGAAGAGGAGAAATGTGCACCTTTGACGCACGTGTTTGCACAAACTGCCTATTGTTCGCCGGCTTTTAAACAAATAGCGAGCGCCGTGCCTCTAGCAAAAATACACAAAGATCAACGTGGACAAAGTCCTCCGGGCAGGCGGCATGCCGGCCTCTCCGGGCCAGATTCCATCGGGCACACGCTTGACCTGTTTACCCAAAGCTTATTTTACCCTCTACTGACCGACTTCACTTCCTCCCCCTTACACACGTCATCTACTTTCTGGTTTCTCATACGATCATTACCTCTCACATTTTTTTTTCTTTAAAGGATAATTTTCTCAACTAACATTAAGAGTTTCATTCACGCTGAGGCCAAAGCATGAGAACAGATGTTGCTGAGCGCTCACAGATGTTGACAAAGAGGGAGAAGCACCTCTGAATGATCTCAATGTGGAACTTAATAGTTATCGAGCAACTCAGTATGGTTTCATTAATGTGTGAATACTTAGGGACACACAGTTATGCATTGGAATATTGTTGTTGTTTTTTTAGTGAACGCTGAGAGACAAGTATTCGCATAATTCTTCGATAATTAAAAAAAATATACATTTAATGAGTGGTAACTGATTCAAAGTGACAAAATTCTGAGGCACCGTTGACATTCATACGAATGCTATTATGCATTGAAACATTTTCACTCTTATTTTTGAGTGAATGCTGAAACAAACATCATGCGTATTTTTGTTACCTTATTGTATGAATGCTGAGATAAACCTTTACACTAATACTATTGTGCATTAAACATCAATCCTTTGTTTTTGTTTTTGTTTTTACTGCTGAGAGAATGCATTTTTCTTCTTTTTCATGTTGAGTGAATGCTGAGTCCATTGCTTGAACAATTGCTACTTTGCCTTAAAATATTTTTTCTTCACATCATGTGAATGATGAGACAAGGATTCATGCTAATGCTATTGTAAGTCAAAATTTCCGTCTACTTGTGGTAATGCTTTTTTTTTTTCTCAGTGTCAACTTGTCAAATTTTCATTGTGGGCTTGCCAGGACTCAAAATTTTTCAAATAAGTGCCAATTTCAGAGCTACATTTGAAGGTCCTGCAATGCTTGACGCAAAGCGATGACTCACCTTTTGAACTTCCCCTCTGCTCGGTGATTTAGCGTCACAAACGTCAGTCTCGGCTTTCTGGCTGCTGATGGGAGCCACATGGTGATGCCCGAGAAGATTAAATGCCGAGCAACTTGCATGTGTGCGATTGTGTCACGACACTGAAGCCTTTGTAGTGTTTCTGCACCTCTTTAAAAGAAAAAAAGGCAAACTATCCAACCAGCTAATGACTATTGGACCGCAAGGCTGACGGGCGCTCTTTCCGACGACTTGGGCTGCAAAAATAGAGCGTCATTATGGCAATAATAATGGTTTAGACTTGTGATGGAAGTGCGGATTTGAACATGTTTTGCTAAGGCTACTTCTGCGAGGCCCTTGTAAACACGGCCTAATCTGTAGGAAGCCGCAAAAGTCATGACTCTCCCCCCCCACACCACCAACTTCAAACCATGTGGTCCACTTTACTATCCACTCAGATCCCCTCCTTTGCCTTAGTGCAGCACAATACAATAAACACATCCGACATCCAATACTCAAGCAGGATGCTCGTGCTAAGGGCGGTGTTATATGGTTTGCACAAGCAACTTATTGAGGGGATGCTTACACAAAGCTATTTTTAATGGAAAATGTCATTTTGACTAAGGATGGGCGAGTACCGATACCAGGTATCGGTATCGGCCCGCGATACCAGCCTTTTTTCAAGTACTCGCGACGCAGACGGGTACAAGCAACCGATATAGAGGGGGAAGACGTTAAGTGAGTCCTCCTTGCCTCTCACTGGCTCTAGCTTGCAGCAGTTTTTCACCAAAACTTCACCGGTTTGGAAATACTTCACAATTGTGAATCTTAAACTAAAAGAGCATTTTTGTGTTTTATTTTGAGCGTTAAGACTCTTGAAGAGTGACTGTGCTGTTTTTTTGTTTTTGTTTTGTTTTTTTTGTTTTTGTCAAAATTAAAGGAAATATATTTGTTTAAAAATATATTTTAGTGATTTTTTTTATTTGTCAAAATGTACTACTGGTATCGGCAGTTGGTATCGGTGAGTACTGAGGGTCTGAGTATCGGTATCGGTCTGAAAAAAAAAAGTGGTATCGAACATCCCTAGTTTCTATCTAACAATAATATAAAAACAGATGACACACATGGTTGGTAAAGAACCCATAAAGTGAACTTAGAGATTTGTTTCTAAACACAATATACATGTTTGAAAATAATTTATGGAACATGGGAGCTGTGTAAAGTATCATTGGCCATGTAGTTCACAATGCTTTGCTGAAGCGGGTGACAATTAATGTTTTTTTTTTTTTGACAGAGATGTACTACTTTTAAAATTGTAACATGACAATGACAATATCGTGGCAATTTTAATATTATAGGATATTGCGATAGGGCAGCACGGTGGGTGAGTGGTTAGCCCGTCCACCTCCCAGTACTGAGGACTCAGGTTTGAGTCCAGGCTCCGGCCTTCCTGGATGGAGTTTGCATGTTCTCCTCGTGGCTCTTCTCCGGGTACTCCGGTCTCCTCCCACATTCCAAAGACATGCAGGGCAGGTTAATTGGGCGCTCCGAATTGTCCCTAGATGTGATTGTGAGTATGGATGGTTGTTGGTCTCTATGTGCCCTGCGATTGGCTGGCAACCAGTTCAGGGTGTACCCCGCCTACTGCCCGTAACCAGCTGGAATAGGCTCCGGCACCCCCCACGACCCTTGTGAGGAGCAAGCGGTTCAGAAACTGGATGGATAGTGCAATATTGCCTTTAGCATTACATCCCTAGTGGCTACCCTCTGAAAATGCATCTTCCCTTCAGATAGTATTCTGGCATGGCTACTTTAGAGCGCCTCGTTGTTGGCCATGAGTGTATGCACATCACAGTGGAAAAGGTGGAATTGAGAGGAGGGGAAAAGAATAGGAGATTTAAAAAAAAGAAAAAGAAAAAAAAAAGCACAGCCAGTGTGTGGATGGCGGCTTTGTGCTAATGTGGCCGATTTAAAGTGCCTCATCGTGGCGGAGTGGAAAAGCTTTGAGACAACCTGGTGATATATATTTTGGCCACTGGATGCTATAACGGGATATCTTTTTGCGGCTCAAATATTCAGCTATGTGCAGGCATAGGAAAGATGCTAGAAGACTGCTTTTTATTCTGTTTGGACACATTTCCACTTTTGAATAGGAATTAATTTTTAATTTTTTTATGTGTTTGTTTATTATCCTTCAGTAATGAGCACATTTCAAATGTCTCTATGTGTGTGTGTGTGTGGGGGTGTGTGTGTGTGTGGGTGGGTGTGCGTGTGTGTGTGTGTGTGTGAGAGAGAGAGAGAGAGAGAGAGAGAGAGAGAGAGAGAGAGAGAGAGAGAGAGAGAGAGAGAGAGAGAGAGAGAGAGAGAGAGAGAGAAGCGGTAAGAGAACACTGCAAAGTCTCAGGGTGGGGGTGCGTGGGTGCACGGATTCCTTCCAAAAACCTGTGAACAGCAGAGACATGTGGCACAGGCAGCTCTTAACCCGCTGTGCAGAGTGCAGACTGAGATAAGCCAGCCTGACTCCAAGCCACAAGAACTTTACACTGTCGAGGGGTCTTTGTGATACACATCACCATTTCCAAATCTGGGACTTTTATTTCCTCCCCCAATCTCACTTCTCTACACACACTAAGTGCAGTGACATACCCCGCCTCCGTCTTGTGCCCACTCACATGAGCGGCCGTAAGTGAATTTTACAGCTTTACGACATAATCAGTTAAATATAGGTCATTACGGCATTTCTGCAGGGAAGTTGAAGTAAGAACGAAATCATGTGTCGTTGGTGATGAATGTTATGTTTTGCTGAGATGCATCCCATGACTGATGCCTTAAGGCCCTTGCAAACTTCCTGTATACAAATGCTGAAATGTCTTTATGAGCCAAAATATTCCCTGAATGTCCTGAGTGAAAGGAGTAGTTACCCTGTAGAATGGCTACCCGGTGAATATCTATCACCCCTCCCTGAGCGCTCATGTTGAAGAACCTGCTGAGGCCTTTAGGTGTTGACGCTGACTCATCGACTTTTGACACTCTTGAGCCATGTTGTTGCCCAAGTGTATTCATTAATTCCCTTGAAACGATTTTGCAAGCAATAGCAAGGAAATGTGGTTCAGGTGCCCACACCCTGGGTGAGCAAAGTATTGGGTAGGCCCACGTTGTTTTACCTGGCCCAATGAGGATTACATGCTCAAGAGTACTGTAAAATGTGTTGCATGAATGTTTTTTTCCCAAAATGCCTTACTTAAAACATATTGTATACATTTATCTAATTGTGTTAACTAATTTATTGCAAATAATAAAATATTAGCAAAAAACAAAAACAAACATATACCATAAGTTTAACACGTATTTAATTGTTTTAGAAATTCATTTAGTATGGAATTAACTATTTTACATCAATTTTCACTTTTTTTGCTACCTCATCTACAAATGACAAATTTGGAAATCAAATGTAATCCTTGAGTCTAAAACTTATCCCACTGGTGACCTACACCAAAAGAAATAATCTAAGCATTAGAAGATTTTGTGTTCAGACAAGCGCAAATGGATGAAAAGAATGGAGTGAGAAGACCTTTGTTATGAGTTTCGGACCATAACTGCTTCAAATTTGAGGTCAAATTCCAAACTCTCTGAGCACCAAATGGTCCACTGTATGAGATATGCTAGTAAAGTAATGCTAATCTGAGATAACTGACACAAACGGAACTGGGACACTCCGAGTGTGATAAATCCGACTTCAAAACCTCCTTGAATGCAGCATTTTGACTTGTGACGTCATTTTTGGATTTGTCATGAGAGGAACAATTGGTTGTGTTGAGTGTTTGCCTCATCAAGAGAAGAGTTTGCTTCCTCAAATTTAGCTGCTTCTCTATCTTCTTTGTATTTAATGGCAGTCAGCAGGCCTGTGACTCTATGCTGCCTCACAGGTTAGTCCTGGTACTGTACCAGACTTCTACTTTGGGGGAGGAGACTCATGATTGTCGGTGGAGATGTTATATGTGTGGTGTGCTGTGTTGGTTATCTCAAGTACATCACAAACTTTAAGAGCAATGAGAAAAAACAGATTTATTTTTTTTTAGCATCATGTGTGGTGTATGTCACTTTTTGAAAATCAGTTAAGATAGCAGTGTGAGTCCGCCCAAGATGACGCTAAGCTAACTGGCTAGGCTAACAGAATGAGGTAACTGGCTGTAGCTCAAACGCTCAAACTGATGCAAAGTAAGCTAGCTGACTCGGCTAACAGACTGTCAAACTACTGTTTTTGCAATTCTCCCCCCTCGAGATCTGTCCTCTCAGTCACATGTGAAATAAGATGATCTTCCTGTCTTGTGAAATGCATGCGTGTGAAACATTAGCACATCCAAGGTGCACGTCCACCATCTTCTCTCATGGCAGGGTTGGGAAGTGTGTGCTGGTGCTGCTGGGTTGGTTGCTGTAGAAGGCTGCTAATAACAGCTGCCAGATGTGTGAGTCCCTCGAGCCCATGCTCATTCTCACAGACAATGGAATGCTTGTGAGGAGACCCGACAGGAAGTGAGGTCAGGGCTCATGCCCCCTTCCTTAAACTATAAGTGCCGCAGCAGGCAGCTCCAGTGGACAAACTCCTGAGAGTGTGCCGTCGTAAAAAGACGCTCCGTAAAGTGCCGCCTGTGACACACCCCACCGTGCTTGCAACCTGAAACGTGAAAAAAAAAAGAAAAAAAAAAGAGTCCTAAAAAAAACAAGCTTTTCTGCAGCTTGAGTACTTTCCACATACCAGCTGCTGCGGGGGCGGCGAGGAGTGTGCGTTGCACAATCTGGTTGCCGTTCTCCCCCGAGTCAACCACGGGCAGACACGACATGAGTCAAAGTAGCTGAAACGCCTCAGCACAGACTCGTCGGGGTTTTTTTTTTGTTTGCACTGCTGACCTCTCCCTCAGCGCCGCAGGTGGATGCTGTGAGACGTAGGCCCATGTGTAAGTGTTATGATGTCACTCAGTCAGGTATGAGCAAACCGCCTGCCTCAGAGGGAATACTCCATATGCAGTCATAATTAGAGGGAGTCCACCCAAGTGGTTATTACCAAGGTAACTTTATTTGTACATTTTCCAGAAATATAAAGGTGCTGTAAAAGGCAAGTGTCAATTGTACTATGTGATACCCCAATGATAGTAAATCTGCAGAAACACACCACTTGGTCAATGAACTAATAAGGCTGGTTTTACAACACAACGCTCAGGTGGTAGAATTTTGAGTTTTGATTTGCTCTCAAGTGGCACAACTGTGATACGTTTCATGGCAGTGTAGATAATCTGGCCTGTTACACGTGGATGAAAATCTCTTATCGTATCAGATATCTCCTTCTCCACAGATCAGATATACCAATCAAAATGAGCTTGATGTCATCTAATGCAACAATCAATGATTGTCTGCCGAACATATGAACACATAAAATCCCACGGTAAAGAAAAAAGTTCAGTGAAAATCTAGACAAATAAATAGCCAGAATATAATACATTAGCGGTGTCTCTATATTTAAGCTAGCAAAATAAAACTAAATTAAATGCTATGTAATGATTAATAATTGTAAAATTTACATAGCATTGTTTACTTTTATGCTATCACTGCCTGGCATAGACACTTGTGGAGTTACTGTATGTGCAATATATGCTATGATATATATATATATATATATATATATATATATATATATATATATATATATATATATATATATATATATATATATATATATATATATACAGAAGACAGCGTGCCTTCTTCACAAATTTTCTTTTCTGTGTAAATTTAACCAATAAAACGTATGACCTTGAACATAAAGTGTATTTAGTTTCATTAAGCTCCATCAAGTAGTTTCCGAGAAATGGGCATTTAGAATGGGGTCAACCATTTTGGAACACCCTGTTTATAAAACGCGACCTTATAAACTGTCAGTGACATTTTTTTTTTTTTTATCAAAATACCCCAAGGACTAAGAATTCCAGTGGAATTTTCACCCTCATTTTTGCTTTTCTGAAATTAGCTTGTGTCGGGGGGGGGGGTCCTTTCTCATGCGAATTAATCCTGCTCACTCTGCTCCTCTCTACTGTGCAACCAATGCAATGCTATGACATACTGTTTAAGGGCATAGCTAGGAGGCTGCTATGAGTTGAGCCCCAACTCTAAACAAATGTCCAAGAGCTTCTTCGCGGTCATGGAAGCAGCACTTCATCACTAATCTGTTGTGGTCTGTATTGTTGCTCCTGTTAGTCTTGCCAAGAAATTAATACATGCTTGGGATGTGGAAGTACTCAAGAGCCCCTGACCTCAGCCCAGTCAAACACCTTTGAGGTGAAATGGGAAGAAATTCCTTCTGGTTTCAATGCAAAAATATCACTAAAAATCATGTAACTGACACAATTCGAGCTTCAAGTAACATGAATCCACCGGACGACAGAACTCTGCTTATGAGCATGGTGAAAATCTATAACCGCAATACACCTGAGACATGACCTCACAACCACACAAGATGACTTGCCTAGTAATGACTATGAAGACGTTATTTGCACCTGCCCCAGTGAATGATGATGACTGACAAGCCCTGGAGGCCCAGTGGTGAACACAGCACGGTATCACAGGGGTCAGACACTAATGTTCATAATGTTTGGTAAGTAGGCTGTATTGACATGTGAAACGCTGCCGTGGGTCACAGTTTGAAAGCGCAAAAAGCTTCTTTCGGTTGCTCACAGAGGAAGCGAGATTAGATGGGAAAAGCGAGGACTCGGACTCGGCGGCACGCTGGGATCTGCATCAGCGGGAGAGGAAGTGAGGAGGTGGAACATCTGTACTTGATTTGTACTATGTTCCGACCCGGGAAAACAGCCCCAAAAATAGGCTGTAAAATGCATTACCTCCACCAAGGAGGTTCAACTTCCATTATGTTTATTTGTTTGTTAGTTAGAGGCCTTAAACAGGATCATTATACTCAATTTCACAGGGAGGAATGGAGGAATTTCAGTTAGTTGAAGAGGTGTGACTATGAAAGTGTCTGAAGAATTATTTTGTCATTGCGGAGGCACCATTTTCTATGAATTATTTAGTATGTTAGTTGATTACTCGCAGTGTTATGCAAAAACTATGGAACGGATGTAAATGGATTTTGTTTCCCCTGCTGCGTCACGAGGCCCTGAATACCAACCCATGAATGATGACAGTGATTTTACGTCTGATCATGTTTACAGTACAATACAGTGCATAATACACCTGTCTACGGTTGGGCAGTCCAACACACCTGTTTTGTTATTGCTTCATTCTCTTCCTTCTCCCCCAAGACCACCACATCCTCCTCTGCCTTCAAGAGGGGTCACCTGGTCACTCAGTAACCTCTCTGCTAGTCACAGCCACCATTGATGCTTCTGCTGTGAAGAACAACAAGCAAGATTTATGATATATTATATTCTATAATCTAAGTCAATCCATATATGAAAGGGATAAATCACTCACACAATGCACACAAGCGCGCATGCTCATTATTGTTCAACAGCAGCATAATTATATTTTGTTAAAAGATTTACAAAAAATATAAATAAATAAATAAATCACTGGGTCGTGTAGGTCTGGTATGGACCTGTCGTTTGTGACTTGGTTATAGAAATGGTTATAGTAGTTCCATTCAAGTACAAGTTCAAAGTACTGTTTTTCAGTCAAGGTACCACAGCATGTGTTCATGCAGCTTTAGTTATAGTCAGTCATTAAAAAAATAAAAATAAATAAATAAACTTTGTTGCAGATGCTTGTGGATATACTTTTTTTTGTGTTTGTGTGTATGTGCGCGTGCGTGCGTGGCGATGGCGTCATACGCGCGCCTACCAGCCTCTGGAGCGTGTGCGTGTGTCAGCGTGCGAGATTGTGTCGTGTGCGTGTGTTCAGTCAGCAGCAGCAACAGCAGCAGCAGCAGGCAGAGTAGGACGAGCACTCGTGCTGCGGCAGACGTGCTGCTGGATCCGAGAAAGCGAGACCGCTGCCGGACACTTTTCGGACAGCTCCGCGCCACCCGAGTTGATCGGACTTGCACCGGAGTCCGCTGAACTTTGGTCCGCTATGGATTGTCTACCAGCACGGACCAGACGGCGCGTCTTGGGACCAAAACGGTCGTGATTGTCATCCGCTGGATGGAGCAGGAGAGCTGAACTTTTAGTTGTGTTTTTTTCTTACTTCTTCTTTCTGTAAGTTGATGAATACACGTGAGCGCCACTGGGGACCAAAGTCATCTTTTCTCTCTCATGGGGTAAGTTTGAGAACATTTAAAAGTGACGCTGTTAACAAAGAAAGTCCCCCCCCCCCTAAAGTTTGGCGCTAAAGTGAAAGTCGAAGCGCAGATGTGGCAACCACTGCAATTGCGCGTCATTGTTTGCGTGTCTGTGTGCATGTTTAATGGATAACACGGTGTCGTTAAACATTAAATAGATGGCGATGGGTGTACAGTAGGCTCAATGCATCTGTCTTGTGCATGCACGTACGTGGGGGTGGTGTTGAAGGGTGAGTGAAGGGGGGGTGTCCTTAAAGCCGTTGTGCAGCCTGCTGTGCCCCCCTTCCCTACTGCTATGACCCCTCCGATGTTGTTGAGGCTTGTTCATCCGTCACTCTAAAGAAGGCATTGTATTGAAAGGATGTATTAATAAGACAAAAGCCTCCATTATCACCAGCACCATGCCCCCCTGCCCCCCTCATGTTCTGGCTAAATCTCTTGGGTCAGTGATGTCCTCCCCAGAGAAAGGCAACTCACAGCTCAAACAATGGCAGACTTAACACACTCATGTTGTGGAAAACACACACAAAGACCGTCACTACTTTCTTAAAAAGGCATTACTAGTGTCTGCCTCTAAAAAAAGGCCTGAACTGCTGCACGTTGTTTCCCAAGATTAAAAACAGCCCTGGAGGTGTCGGCACTCAGCAGCGCTGTGGTGAGAAGCGCCAAATCACTGTGAGATAAGATGATAAGACGGGGGAAATCATGTTTATTGCTCAGATAAAAGCGCTGATCCATCATTCAGTCTGCTGTGGTAGAGCAGGAACAAGTGTGGCAATACCTGAGTGAAGAAACAACTCTACAAAAAAAAAAAAAAAAGCATATGAATGTGGTGATGAGCTTGAATAGACAACAAATGCCCTTGTGATAACATCACAGCACAAATGGGTGAGAAGGAAACACGCTCGGCAGCGCCGCATGAGGGCTTATCAAGTGTCGAAGGCTCTGTCGGCAGGTTCATTGATGGCAGTGTCGTGCCAGACTTGCTCAGTTTGTTTTGGGTTCCCCTTCTTGGGCAATCCCAGCATACCATGAGCAAACCGGAGTCAACACGCCGATGGTCCTTCTGCATTTTGGTTTTGTGTCATTGCATGGTTCATTGAACCAGAACAAACATTCGGACACCACCAGGGCCTGTTTTGGTTTCTTCACACATGAGTTTCCTTTGTCCTTTTTGTGTTTGATCTTGCAGTGTTATTGAACAGACAGTCAGAAATGTAATGAATGATTTCTGTCCCTAGGTAAAATCGATATGAATCTTGCCTATTGGAACTAATAATTTTATCCTGTGTCCAAGGTTGAAAGGGTAAAATTCTAGTAAAATGTGAATATGAAGAGTACAATAGCAGTCATTTTAAGAGATCCTACTGAGATATAAAGTGGTAAAAGTTGGGTGTTGATCAATTGTATCTGGTTTTGGGTTCAAAAGATAGGAACTGGTCCTAAACTGTGAACGTAAATGAGTCAAAAACATGAACCAGCACTGTAGCATTAAAAGTATTAACCTCCAAATGAAATATCTGGTCCAGAGCCAAAAGGTGCTGCAATGTTCCAGAGCAATAAAATATACAAAACAGTATCTCTGAGTAATATCCCAGTAACCATTAAAAGTAAAGATTGTTCCAAATTTTGTAACTTGTCAAAAAAATAAAACACATATATGTTTCCAAGAAAGCTGTGAAAGTGTAAAACAACATTAGCCTATGTCATGGGGAACACCCCAGACACAAACAGTTTTAACCATAAATTTAGAATTTTCACCAATATACTCCTTTGGGCTAATTATTGGACCCCAAGTTTTGTATCCTGTCATTTTCAAGATACAAAACCTCAGTGACAAACCCGTGTACAGTTAAAGATTCAGTCATGTTGATCATGTTGCACTTTCTCCTGAGTCAAAATGGTATATGTACAGTATGTTACAAATCTGTAAAGGTCAAGGGTTAAACACGAGACTCACTCCAGACACAAGCCTCAAGGTACAGTTTTCATCTAGTTTTGCAGCAAGCCCAAGGCCAAAAGGCACAGATAGTTTCCAGTTTGTAAAAGTCAAATGTGAAGGGTAGACCTGTAAAAACAGTCATTTTAGGACACCCATTTTTTCTGAGATCACATGGCAAATATTGGAATCATTATCAGGGAAGCGCATGCCTGCATGCTGCATGTTTGTGTTGCCTGCATTTCATGCGTAACCGGAGATAGGGATTAGCGTGAGAATTGGCGTCACATAGATCTGTCAAACAAATAAACAGATGTTTAAGTGAGTGCGTAGATAAATAAATGACAATTGAGCGGTGGGAACTGGATTTGCGAGGGACTTTCTTTTTCCTACTGGAACCGGTCACTGGGGGGGTCGAAGGCGGGGACGCGGAGCGGGTGGGTGGTGTCGATCCCCCCTCGTAGGATGCTCGGGTTTCAGCCGAAGCCTGGGAGCGGTCCGTAACAGGACGCAGTGAGGCGGCTTTTCCTTTGGGAGGGTGACTCCTCTTTTGTTGTAGACACACACCACTTTATGCAGCGCGATCGGAGGGCTAACAACAGCGTAAGATCTGAGGACTGCACTGCCAGAGGCATCTACCTGGTTAAGTGAAACCATTGCTCAATATGTGAGGGCAGAAAAGAAGTGACAGATCACAGAAGACAATGCAGGAGTTTATACAGTTTTTTCAGGGTAGTGTTCTGACAGTTCTGACCGGTTTGCCCCCACTCCCAGCCTGAAAAACCTTTTTTGGGTGTGTCAGATGCAGCAAAAAAAAAGAAAGAAAAAGTCTTCTCTCACAAGTCACAACACAACACCGGCAGCGCGTTGCTTTCTGATTCACAGCCAAGAGCAGGGAGTGTCGCCCATCTGAGAAATATATGGCGTAATTTTTTTAAGCCCCTTTTATAGATGGATCCACTCAACATCCCGCTAGCTCTGATTATCATTCTAGACGTTCATACAGGCTCCTCTAGAGTACTGAGGTGTCTCAGTCAATGAAAAATCCATTAACTCCTGTTACATTCCTTTTCCACATGAGGGACTTGAACAAACTAAGAACTCCCAATACTACCCTCCCCCCCACCAAACTTCAACACACTGTGACCAGGCGCAGATTCTTCAAACGCATGCCAGGATATCCTGACGCTTGCTAAAGCGACTCATGTCACGTTTCATTCAAAGGCATCCCCAAATCATGCGAGGCCAGACATGTTACGCCCACTACGTATTTTTAAAACTGTTTCGGCCTTTCATCCACTTTTTTAGGTCAGTGAAAACCAGCGTGAAGACTTTCCAAAAACTGTTGTCAGCATTTGCGTGTAGTCGGGGAAAACCGACGTTTTTATTGGCTTATATCCTTTATATGACGTTACCACCATATCCTTACGTGCGCAGATTTTATGCTTTTTCTTCATGACACACTAAAATAACTACACTTTACAAGCGGCCCGCACATATGATTCTAACGTTCCTTTACACCTTTTACAACTTTCTTCAGGCTTCTGATGGGCTGAAACTGGCCTAGTGCGGCATGTTGCTTTTTTTGCAACAGCTTAAAACGCATGCAGCTGAGCTGACACACAATATGATAGCAAGTGTTAGCAACAATCTGTTGGGGGCAGTGTGATGTTTTGAATCCCATAACGTATGACCAGCTTTAGACTGTTCCCCGGCATTTTAAATGTCAGGTTTCTGGTTCATGCTGTGGTTTTGGACAGGATTGATAGCGGTCTGCAGCCTTCACTTGAGGTTGCACTGAGTGATTTATGAAGTGGATGGCAACGGCTTAATCAGTGTGGTCACGTCTTGTTTTTTTTTTTTTCAATTGCTGATCGTTCTACATGACGGAAAAAGTGCAAGAACAGGTACACACGAGGATGCTGTGGTTGAAAAGACCTCCTCTTCCTTGTTCTTCCTCCCACTTGGGAGTCTTTGTTAACCAATCAGCTTTATTTGTGCAGCTGCAAAACTCAACGGGGTTCCCTCCAATCCACCAGTAAGCCAGGCAGCTTTTTCTTAGGTTTTGAATTGTCCAGCTGTTTGGAACTCAGAGCTCTAAGGATGGCATGTGTAAATATTACACTGCCCCCGCCTCCCACAGCCACTATAGCCTCTTTTGTTTTGAAACGGTTATTAAGTTTGCTTCAGCTCTTCAGGCTTTTAAACATAAAGGATTTAACCTTCAGTTCAACGCTAGCCGGGTCACCATTGAGGCCAGACTACTCCATTGGAACAGACTGGCAAGTGGAAATGGTTGCTTTAATACTGCATGACAGAGCACTTCAGAAGGCTCATCCAGGTCCACGTAATTGACCTAACCGTAAACCATGCCCGCATGACCTTGTAAACCAATCAAGACGCAAAACGTCATGTTTGCGATGGCACGTGTGTTTTGATGCGGACAAACAAAAGAAATCCAGCTCCCGGTGGAGCCATTGCGTGGTTGTCCAAAGCCAAGAAAAAAAAATCAATAAAATGGTTAAATGCTGTAGTCACGACTTGTGCAACAGTGATAGCTGTTATCTCCATCGACTAACCGGCAACCTGCTGTAGTCACGGTTTGTGTAAGAGAGACACGAGCGAGACACTGTCCGGTTTATTCCCTTCCTGAAAGCCTCAAACACCTAAAAAAATGCAAAGAAGAACTACAAAGAATCCCTCCAAAATGACCAGAAACTACTACGTCTGTGCTAAGGTAATGTTCTCTCTTGTTGTTTTTAGCCAAAGGCTAACAATAGCTCTTGGTAGCTAACAATTTACATTTGTTGACTTACTATTTATTATAAATGCCAACAAAACATTGAAACTACAAGGTAATATAAATTTATTCTTACCCTGCATGCCAGGAATAATGTCCAAAAACTTTGGTTTTGCCGACAATGGAAGTGAGTGAGGCGACTCGGTCTTTTCCTTACATCTGCAATAGGAGACAGCGATGCATATTTACTTTTGTTTGTATGGCGAGGGAGTGAAGATACCCTTCACTAAAAAATTTAAAGCCCCCTTTGCTTGCTTGGACGAGAAATATTGGCGTCCTGAAAATACCTCTCAGAAATCACAAGGAAGATCTGACAACTTTGCCATTACAGCGCATGCTGTTTCGCTAAACTTGCCCAAACAATGTCGGCGGGAGCTGCTGGTCGCACAATGTGGTCGGGGAGTGGCGTGCCACGGTAATGTCAATTGGGAAATACAGCATATGGACAAAAGTATTGGTATTCGGAGTATTGGGACATTGTGAGGAGTTTTTGTCCATCTATTCGTGAAAAGATTAGGTGTTAGCATTGTTAACTCTCAAATTGAAGTAATCCCAAAGGTGTTGGAGTGAGCTGGAATGAATTTCTTCCATCGCAACCTCATCTGAGAACGCCCGTTTGGCTTGATTACGCACATATTGGCCTTTCCCAAATGTTTCCCATAAAGTTGTTTCATACAATGGCCCAAAATGCCTATAAAGAAGATGACTTAAGGGCTAAAGAACCTAGCCAACCCATGATTGGTTAATTACTTGATCAAGAGGCATGTCTTAAGACCATATAGTGTGTTTTCAAATGGCCAATAAATGCAAGCTGTCCTTTTGGCAGGCAACAGCATGATTTATGGTGTTATCATAAAAATTGCTCCATGCACTCATGCACCGGTGACTAATAGTAGATTGTAGTTCTCCACGAGAAAAGAGTTGACATCATAGAGCGATATCCAAGACACGGAGAGTTTTTTTCAATGCGTAAGGAGCACAGCCATGTTCCCTTGCTAGGCAACCATGTTGTTTTTTTCCCCCCCACTCCATAACATCGTCTCGTTTTAATGGATTTGTGTTTGCTTGGGGATTCTTGGCGCTTTGTCCTTTTTGCTGGAGTGTGAGGATGGATGGACGTTCCTCCATCAGTCTAGCATCTTATCAGCGGGTGCTAGGCAGCGGCAGTGGAAGCCTGGGTAGGTGGTATCATGTTCCATTTCATGCTGTTGTCAACACTTCTTTCCTCCTCCCTCTTCTCCCCCACGTCTGTGGAGTTCATGCAGTGGAACAAGTGCGAAGGTTGCAGTCACAGCGTGGAAACCTTTCACGAATACGTTTCGTCGCCTCTCCTGATCCTTGACGAAAAGATCACATGTGAACATGAGAAGGGGTGGAGTTCAATGTCTGGAGAGGGGACAATACAGTCCGAAAAAGGGGGTTCCAAGCCATTCATTAGCTTGAGCTCATTGTGAAGATATGAACAAGGAAGGTGTCAGCTGAAACTTGTAGATTCTTTGTACTTTCATCAGGACAGCTAGACCTGACCGCACTTCCTTTTGCCGCACACTTCTGCACACATGTACACTGCATGTCGTGATGACACACAAATAGCTCTTTCCTGATTCTGGCAATGGCGGCAAAATTTCTAATGATCTGCTTGGATGAGTTTGATGTGGAAGATGCCCACACAATACTTTTGGGATGATCTAGCATTTTTCTTTGTTGATAATGGATGTACATTTTCTAGGTCACACTCCAAAAATAGAGCAGTTTGATTATGAAGAATATATTAATAACGATTAATTTAGTAATAATTGCAATCATGATTAGGACGATCATTTGTTTTTTGGTGCAAAATAAGAACATTTTTAAACGTACAAAATATGAAGACAAATGTCTTTAAAACACTATAATTATGCAAGTTTCTATTGGACCAAACAAGATTTATTCCATCCATCCATTTTCTTGACCGCGTATTCCTCACAAGGGTCGCGGGGGCTGCTGGCGCCTATCTCAGCTGGCTCTGGGCAGTAGGCGGGGGACACCCTGGACTGGTTACCAGCCAATCGCAGGGCAACAAGATTTATTAAATTAGTTATTAAAAAAAAAAAAAGTAAAAATATAAGCATTTAAACAACTCAAATTTAGTATTAATAATATTTTATTTTTGTTTAGCATTATACCAATTTTGTAATTGTGGAGTGTAATAATTGGAATTGGAATTGAATTTCGATTAATTGCACAGCCCTACCTAAAAGCCAAAGAAAGTCTTCCCATATTAGAGAAGGGACAGAGCAATGCTACATTCTCTTTTATTTCTGCTTCCTTGCGGTGTTAATGGCCATATGTCACAATACACAGTCTAACCTCAAATGAGGGAAAGGCTAGTAAAACGTGTCAAACGTGCTGCAGACATGAGCTAAATATGTCTTGATGTGTTCTTATCGCCGTTTGGAGCCTGTCCTTTTGAGTTTCGGGATGTTTTTTTTTCTTTCTTTTTTTTTTTAAAGACAATTACGAATGGAAATAGGTTAGAGCAAGCCTGTTTTGTCCAAATTGGATCACTGTAATGCCTCTGATGCAGAAGGAACTAGTCAGCCCCAAATGAAATTACACGCAATAAATTTTCGCCTATGGAACTGTTGTTATTTTTATTTTTTTATTTTTTTCATGGCTCTTTGACCATTGGTAAAGTGTTCGGAAGATTATGTCACATTCTTTATTCATTCATTTTCTTTAGAGAAGTATTAGAGGCTTTTCACCTGGATTTAGGGTGAGCGCAGACTTAGATGCGGACGGTTGGTGCTAGTGTAGTGCTGTAACGTGAATCAACATTGGAGTAAATTAAACAGTTTGGAAGAATATAAGCACCTGTCACCAAATAGATACCTCATCAAACAGTGGCCGGGCTATCAGATAGTGACCCACTGACTCAATTTGAATTCTATTGCTAACAAAAACAGCTGCACCTAGCGAGACACGTGAACAGATGAGTCTTATGCCGGCTGCCAAGACGCAGATTGTTTGGTATTGCCTTTTTTTTTTTTTGCATGTTTATGAAAATATTATTTATACAAGATGTCTGTAAAGTAAATAATATGAATACTGTGAAGACATTAAAGTAATTGCCTTAAGAGAAACCTCAACCCAGCCACCGCTCCTTGCCTCCCCCTAGTATAAAGCAGACTATATTAGGGATTTTGGGAGGGGGGTGTCTGGTCCAGTCATGTGGGTTATGGTTCCTGAGGCGCTATGATGCCCTTTTTGTTGTTGTTGTTTTTACACAGCTCTTTGTCTCCTGAGCCCCCCACCTCACACACAGCAAGAACATCTGCCATAAATAAAGCATTGTAAACTTCCTGAGCTGGACGTAAGTGAAGAAGGCAAGTTCACCACCGTCACCGGACTGACTTAAACCGCATTGACATGCACAAGCGGACCCCTCGGAAGAGACTGCACCCAAACTGTCAGACTCTTTGACAAGCGAAAAGGGTAATCCCTAATTAAAAGACGAGACCCCCACTATGAATTGAGGGCACCCATTTTCACCCCCGCCCTCTCACCACGAATTTCCAGACGCTTATGCGGTTTTAATGAAGCATGTTTTTTGTTCTCATGGAACAAAGAACATGTAAGGTTTTGGTGTTCAAGACAAAGAAATGTTTAAAAAAAAAAAAGCCAAGAGGGAAGTGTTTTATCTGTCAGTCAAAGAGGAAGTGTTCTGAAGTGTTTTATGTTGTCTGCTGTCATCTAATGCTTTGGTGACGTAAAGATACTCATGCGACTGATAGCCTACTCAACTGCATACTTTCATTCAATCTGCTGAGCAAATATGTTTGTTGTTCAGTTTTGATTGACACTTTAAGTGTGGTATTGGTTGAACAAAATGTACACTGTACATTAAGAGTGAAGAACAGTTTAGCACAGACAATCTATTTTCCACCACATCTTTTTAAACTTTAGTCACCTTGAAATTGTTTGGAAATCTCAGTTTTCAATCTTTCCATGTTCTGAAACTGCGCAAAGCTTTTCTGAGTTCCTCTCAGTAACGGGAGTTATTACGGGTCGCACGCCTCCTCTTCCTCGTTTAAACTTCCTCTTCAAGGCGCTGCTTGTCATATGTCTTTGTGAATCGCTAGTTTCAAAATCCGATCCTGGCAGTGTCATCGTCTTAAATGCTCGGCCCACACTTTGCTTACTGTAGATTGAGCGTGAACAAGATGTGTTATGCAAAAGAGGGATTAAGACATGGCACCAGTACATTATTTTGGAAGTGAGAGAGGTGCTTTTGGAAAAAAATAAATAAATAAATAAATCAGACTGATAAGATTTGGTGTTTTGTAACATCCCATTACAATTACTTTTCTGGGGTAACATAGCAAATTTCACTGTTTAAATTCACCATTCAGAATATTTTCCCTTTATCGTGAATTGTGACTCACAGAGGTTAGGTTTACATTTTTTCCTGATGGGCTTTACTTTCACTTCATTGTTGAGAGTTCTAACAACATGACGCAGACCAATCTTGTCTGCATTCAAGTTAGGCGGCCTTACTGAGTGGGAACGTAAGATATGGCCGTCGGTGGCTTCACTTCTGCCAACAGCAAGTGAGTGATATTGACAGTGTTTTATTCATATGTAAGTCTGTGATTAATGTTGTCTACGATGGACAAATAAGCCTGACATGCCGTCACACCTTCTGCCTCTGATTGGTTGTTTTTCCCCATGTATGGTTTCTTGTATTGTTTATGAAATCGGGGGCACAAGATGGGGTGAGAAAAGGCAGATTTTTTTGACAGACCAAATTTATCATGTACTACTGTCATAATGATTGTTTTGCAAATATGAAATATCCATTCAGCCTTTTTGAATTTGGTTGCTAACCAAAACAGTAGCACCTACAGAGCCTTGTAAACCGATTTGATCAAAAGTTCACTGTCGTTTTTTGTTTTTTGTGTGTGTGTTTGTGTTTGTTTGTTTAAAAAAAAAAAAGAGAGAGAGAGATGCCCCTCTGCAGTTAAATAAACGCAACAGCCACTTAGAAGAGGAAATACTGTGAGGGCATTACAGTAGTTACGTCTGAGCTCCCGCATAGTTTAAGTAGACAAACATGGGAGTGTGCTGAGGTGTGGTGGGGGGTTTGGTCTCCCGTCTCCCTCTTATCACACTTTGATTTTAGGTGTTGGAATAAACACTTGTAATGGTGATAAAATTTTGCTTGAGGTGAAAATTCAACCACGTTTGGATTATTTGACTGTCGTAGAACACAGAGTATTGGATCTCTTTACACTATGTCAATTTTTTAGGTTAATTTGCTGAACAGGTGATTTTTACATTGTCAGCTTTTGCATCCTTATCAGCAGCGTGTGTGTGCAGGAGGGCATGCAACGCAGATAAGGCTCGTTACTTACATGTGGGCCGTCACAACTAACATATGTAAGCTCTGTTATTTTGATCTCATTTATTATGTAGTAGACTAAACCAGCAGCACTGTGCGGGCTCGTGATCCGTCTGCACCACCGGGGTCATTCAAAGGATTAGCAGCGCTGATTCTCATTATCCCGCTTTTAAACCATGCGTATCGACCGGGGATCAATACTTGTGGTGTGGCTCGGATCAACCACACGCATGAAGCCTCAGGGTGGAGACGGAGGGAGACTATGGCCACGTGCCCGCAGACCATCCCAGCACTTCCTGTTCAGTTCACGCACAAAAGGACCTCACTTACTATATGATCATGTGTGGTGGCTTTTTGTTAGACAAGTATGTCAGTGATCGTGTTGTCCAAAGAAGGCCAAATCAATGTCAGCCCAGTCCAATTAGAGCTGAAGTGGCTGCTGTGTTGAAACCTTGCACTGGAGTGCTTTTTGCAAAAAGCACAAGATTTCATCACTGTAGCCACTTCATTGTTGTATTTACTGCTGTATTTTTGCCATGCAAGAGATAAAAAAACAAAAACAAAATACGTCTTACAAAAATCATGTACATCTCTAAAAATACGGGCAACAATGATGTGACTGCAGTGTTGAAATCTTGCAGTGCTTTTTGCATAGCAGTTTGTCTCACTCACTCTCAGCAGCATGGCTCAACCCAGAGGTGGTGGGTTCGATCCCCACCCCATGTGACCATGTTGATGTGTCCTGGAGCAAGATACTGAACCTCCAATTGCTCCTGATGCTGTGTCATCAGTAGTTGAATGAAGAGTAAGTGTGAAGTGCTTTGTAGGTGGAAAAGTGCTATACAAGTATCGGTTCTCGAAAGGGGTCAATACCAGTATTGGTTGCCCTCTTGTGGCTGTTTTTTTTTTTTTTTTTTTTTTTTTTTTTTTTTTTTTTTTTTTCTTTTTTTTTTTTTTTTTTTTTTTTTTTTTTTGAAGAGCTCAGAATTGTTCATTCGGTAGTCTTACCGATTCAACGTCTTGTCATCATTGCTCTTTTCCTTTTTTTTTTTTTTTTTTTTTTTTTTTTTTTTTTTTTGTGTGTGTGTATGTGTGCGTGCGTTTGCGTGCGTGCGTTTGCGTGCGTGCGTGCGTTTGCGTGTGTGCGTTTGCGTGCGTTTGCGTGCGTGCGTGCAAATACGTATAAATTTATACTCATTCATTCACCTAAAACCTTATAAATATCCCATTACCCTTCGCCTTAACCAGGTACTTCAGAATCTTGCCAGAGTCGTGAGATTTAAATGGTCAGGAGACCAGAGAAAAGGTCAGAAAAAAAAGAAATAAAGAGAAAAGAAAGGTAAATCAAAGTGACATCCAGCACCGACCAAACACTTCCTGCCTTCCCCATGATTACAAAATCAAAGTCTTACGCCAACCCCGGAAGCCTCTAAATTCCAGCAAATTTAGCGAGATCTCAAGAGCCCAGAGGAAAAACTAAAGAGAGGAAGGAGGGAAGGATCGATAAGGCAGAGTGAGATCAATAGAAGCCAGTACATCCAATCCATCAAAGTGAAGTCCAGCACCAACAAGACCCCTCCTGCGTGGTTACAAAACCGGAGTCTTATGCCAACCCCAGAAACCTCATACTTCTAATAAATTAAGATCTCAAGTGACCAGAGGAAAAACTAAAGAGAGGAAGGAGGGAAGGATAGATAAAGAAAAGTGAGAACCACAGACACCAGCACCAACTGATTCAAGGGGCTGTGGGAGGGAGAGGGTACTTCTGTTGAGTTTCAGTAGATGCTGGTGCGACGGATCTGGCATGCATAAGGACCACCACCAAAGAGAGAAGCCGTCAACCGCGGTCCAGCAAAGCGAGCACCCCCCCCCCCCCCACCCCCCCCGGAATCCCCAGGCCGCGGCAGCACCAAGGCCACCCCCAAGCCACCCGAGCGGACACCGGTCAGCGAGCCGACCCAGATACCCGGAACACCCCCGCCCCAGCCCCGGCCCACACCCCCGAGCCCAAGGCCGCAGAACGAGGCCCAGCGGGCCCCCACAGCGCCCCACCGGTCCCCAGCCCCCATCCCCCCACGACCCCCCCGCACCCCACCCAAACCCGCCATCCACCACGACCCAGGCCCCACCACCCCCGACCCCCAAACCCCCGAACACACCCCGACCCCCAGCACCCAACCCCCCACCCACCCATACCTCCACCCCCCCCCCAAACAAGCCGCCCCCCCCCGACGGCCGCCACCCCCCCCCCCGCGAACCCGGCCCCCCGCGAGAACCCCCCACCCCCCCCCCGGAAACCGGCACCGGGCAGCAGCGCAGAGAGGGAAGATGTGCCCACCCCACCTCCAGCCGCGCGAGATTTGCACCGCGGCGGGAGGGGGGAAGCAGAGGAGGAAGCACCAGGGGAGAAGGCGGGACACCAGAACACCGAGCCCGGTGGGGAGAGGCCCCGGTCGTCACGCCAGAGTACAAGTGACACCTAACCCTGTTACTGAGTCCGCCAGCTCGCCGACTGGCGAGCTCTACCCTTACACCGTGAATGTGGCCCCACCCAGTGTATATACAAGTGTGTGCGTGTGGTGCATTAAAATTGGGAGCAGGTGAGTCGGAGCAGAGGGAAAAAATTTCCCCTACTCCGACACACCCGTATCCCCCCCCAAAAAATGAATATGTATATGTGTGGTGCATTAAAAAAGGGAATGGAGGGACAAAGTGGTGGGGCAGGGACACAAATGGGGGGGACCACAGCGCTGCCAGGCACTGCAGTCCATCCCCTCTGATGGCTCCCCGCCCCAACTCACCCCTCCCCTTGGACGTGAGGTGCATTAAAATTGGAGGGGAGTTGAAGGGTGAAGACGGTGTTTCCACCCTTCCCCACCCCACCAAGAAATGTGTTGTGTGCCCTATGTGTATATTTACAAAGTGTATAGTGCAAGCTAGTGAAGTGAGTAAGAGGAGCGACCAGCGGGGCCTCACCCAACCCGGCGGGTGTAGGTGGCACGCCCGCCCCCCAGCACCCCCACCCCCCGCCGCCCCCCACCTCATCCACCCGGCACCACAATGGGCGGACAGCCAGCGCAGCAGGGCTACCGGACAGCCCACCAGCCACCGGGGCCCGCCCGGGGCACCAGGAGTTATACCGGAGCGGGGCAGGCCCCAAACCCTCGCCCGGCCCCCGGAGCCCGACGCCCGGGCCGGGGAGGGAGCCCCAGGCCCAGGGAGAGGGAGGGGGAGGGGCCGCAGGGCAGACAGGGAAGGGGGGGGGGGGGCGGGGGAAGCGGGGAGAAGACGACAAGAAGGCGAAAGGGCGGCTGCAGGGCAGGAGGCGGGGGGGGAGAGGAGGAGGGAGGGCGACAAGGGAAAAGGGACCGGGAGGCAGAGGAGGATGGGCGGGAGGAGGCGAGGAGGGAGAGGCGACGGGGGGGAGGAAGGGGGAGGGGAGAGGGAACCACGGGGCACACCGGAGGCCCACCCACCCCGAACCGCGCCGCCGGGCACGGAGCAGCGGACCGCGCCGGGACGGCACCGCCCCGGGCACCAGGGGAAGCACCCCAACACCGCACCCCACAGGGGGCCCAGGGAGCGGCCAAGACGCAACCGCCACCGAGCAGACAACGGGGGGGGGGGGGGGGGGGGGGGCAGAACCACCCCCGCCCGACCACAGGGGACGGCGTCAAGAAAATTGACTAATTAGCATGCAGTAACACCAAGTGTTGATGCTTAGTGCCCACTAGAAATAGATCTTAAGGAGTTATTGAGTATAGTGTCGTATAGTGTGGTATGCTCGAGCCCACTAGCAGCAACTAGGTTCCTGACTATATAAAAATAAAAACAATCAGATACAAAATACCAAATACAGGAGCAGCGAAAACAGAAGTTGTAACGATGTGGTGGCTCTCGTTAACAGGCAGAATCTTGGCAGGATTAAGTTGCCAAATTGAGATTAAAATATTCTATGTACATAGACCATATTTGTTTAAATCTTGATACTTGATTTTTATTTAAGGCAGAGATTTTTTCCATTGAGATATAATTTATTAGTAAGTTTAACCAGTGGTCGATATTTAGAGATTGTTTATTTTTCCAATTGACAAGGATTATTTTTTTAGCAATAGTAAGGGCTATAAATATAGATTGAGATTGTTTACATGGTCGCTCAGTTATTGTTAAGTCACCTAGTAAACACAGTCTTGGAGATAAAGGAAGCCTACAGTTTAATATATCAGCGAGCTTTTCCAAGATTTTAGTCCAGAAATGCAGCACTGGAGTACATGACCATAAAGCATGAAGATAAGTATCGGCAGTGTTTTGTGAGCACTGGAGACAAATGTCGGAGTCAGAGAGTCCCATTTTTTTCATCATATATTGTGTAATATATGTTCTATGAAGTATCTTATATTGGATAAGTTGCAAATTTGTCTGTTTGGTCATTTTAAATACATTTTCACAGATTTGGGTCCAAAAGTCTGGTTCCGGAACTATAGACAAGTCTTTTTCCCATTTTAAAGTCGGTAAATACGTTTTATTTGTGTATAAAAATAACTTATATATTTTTGATATTTTCTTTATTGTTGTTGGAGAAAGCTTTATAATATCTTTAGCTAAGACAGGCAGTTGGAGCGTATCTTGAAGTGTTGGGATTTGTTTCTTAACCATATTTTTAACTTGCAGATAATGTAAGAAATTTCCCTTTTTTATTTCATATTTCTGGACCAAGTTTGTATATGATATAAACTTATTATCTGAGAAAAGATGATGAAGGTGTGTAATTCCTTTCTGCTCCCATAGGCTTAAATGGAACGACTGATTATTAAGTTGAAAGTCGGGGTTATGCCAAATGGGAGAGAGCCCACAGGGCGCCAATTGGGAGTTTGTAATTTCTAATGCCTTCCACCAGGCAGTCAGGGTGGCGGCTATCATTGGGTTTTTAAAACAATTATGTCGTCTTATTGATTTTGTAATAAAGAGTAAATCTGACAGTCTAAGATTATTACAATCCTTCTGCTCCAATTCCAACCAACAGTTAGTATCTCTGTTGGGTTGTGTCCATAGCACAAGATATTGTAGTTGATTAGCTAGATAATAGTACATAAAGTTTGGTGCCTCTAAACCTCCTTTAGATTTACTTTCCTGAAGAGTAGATAGACTAATTTTGGCTTTTTTTTATTCCAATAGAATTTTATGATAGCAGAGTCCAGCGATTGGAACCAGTTAGACGTAGGTTTAAATGGAATCATTGAAAATAAATAATTAATCTTTGGTAAAACTTTCATTTTTATAGTAGCTATCCGTCCTATTAAAGAGATCGGAAGATTATTCCAGCGTTCCAGGTCACTACGGATACTATCCAATAATGGTGAAAAATTTAAAGAAGTTAATTCAGTTAACTTAGGTGAAATTTTAACACCTAAGTATTTTAAATTACCTGTAGGAAAGGAGTAGTGTGGATCCTGACTTGTAGGATTCCATGAATTTTCTGTAATAGGTAATAATGTTGATTTTGTCCAGTTAATAGAGTAATCTGATAAGTGAGAGAATTTAGTTATTAATTTAAATGCTTCCCCTAGCGAAATAGCAGGTTCTTCTAAATAGAGTAATATATCATCGGCATATAGATTAATTTTATGTTCTATTGTCCCGGAGTGGATTCCTTGGATCCGTCTATCCTGACGTATAGCTAATGCAAGCGGCTCAATAAATATAGCAAATAATAAAGGAGAAATTGGGCACCCTTGTCTTGTTCCCCTTTGTAAAGTAAAACTCTGTGATGTAATCCCATTAGTAGTAACTGTAGCTTTAGGAGAATCATATAATATTGAGACCCATTGAATGAATGACTCCCCGAAGCCGAATTTATTTAAGACAGCAAAGAGGAAGGACCAGTTAACTTTATCGAATGCTTTTTCTGCATCCAGCGAAATAACAACTGCCTTTTTATCATGCCGCTGTGACATACTAATCAAGTTAAAGAGTCTCCTAATATTATTAGTAGAATGACGACCTTTAATAAAACCTGTTTGATCACTATGAATAATTGTCGAGATTACCGTCTCTAATCGAGATGCCAAGGCCTTAGCGATAATTTTAATATCGGTATTAATTAGTGATATCGGTCGGTAACTTGACGGGAGGGTAGGGTCTTTTTCTGGCTTTAATAAAAGTTTAATTGCTGCTATATTCATATCTTGACGTATATCACCTTTACTTTTAATTTCAGTTACTACTCTTAGAAATAATGGAGCAAACATTAACCAGAAATGTTTAAAAAATATAGCCGGAAAGCCGTCTGGACCAGGTGCTCTGCCATTAGGCATACTGTCTAAAGCACGATACAACTCATCTATAGTAAGCGGGGTATCGAGAATATCTTTATGTTCAATAGATAACTGAGGTATATTTAAGCTGTTTAGGAATTCCTCAATATATTCAGGGTTAGGTCTATTAATTTCTGTGTATAGATTTCGATAATAGTTATAAAAAATATGGTTAATTTCTTCTGGTGATTGTGTGCATTCACCATTTATATCTTTAATAGCCGTTATAAGAGATTTTTCCCGATTCCGTTGAAGTTGATTTGCCAGGAATTTACCTGATTTATTATTATGTTCAAAATTATTATATCTCAACTGTTGTATTATAAACTCTGTCTTTTTAGATAACATGTTATCTAACTGTATTTTTATATTCTGTAGTTCTATCCATATTTGATTATTTGGGTTTAATACATATTCATCCGTTAGTTGTTTAATTTTATCTTCCAGGTATTTTTCTAATTTTTGATCCTGTTTCTTTTTATAAGTTGAATATGATATAATTTTCCCTCTAATTACCGCTTTCCCTGCTTCCCAGAGAAGAGATGGAGATATATTTGGAGAGTCATTTATTTCCAAAAAATCTGCCCACTCCCTTCTAATAATTTTATCAAACTCTACGTCTTTCAGTAATGAGATGTTAAAACGCCATATCGGGGGAGGTTTAAAGGTAGAGTCAATTTGTAGAGTGAGGGAGACTGGTGCATGATCACTTATAATTATAGAATGTATTTTTATAGCAGTTTTATCAACAATAGAATTATTTGTAAGGAAAAAATCAATTCTTGAGAATGATCGGTGCACAGCAGAGAAGAAAGTAAATTCCTTCTTAGTTGGGTTTTGAAGTCTCCAGCCATCGCTGAGGCCAAAATCCTCCATATACTCATCTATTATTTTAGCGGATCGTAATCGCCTTGTATATATCGTATTATTAGAACGATCTATTAACGGGTTCAAGACCGTGTTAAAATCACCTCCAATAATAATAGTAGAATTTGTTGCTAAATCGAGTAACCGAGAGAAAAATTCATGGAAAAAATCAGGGTCATCATTATTTGGGGCATATAAATTACCAATTGTATATACTTTATTAAATATAGTTACCTGGATAATAATATATCGGCCCTCTAAATCTGTTACTATATTATTTAGAGTAAAGAATAAATTCTTATGTATAAGTATAGAGACACCTCTTTGTCTACTATTATAGGAGGCAGAGTAAACTTGACTAAAATTTTTATCTATAAATAATTTTTCTTCTGATTTTTGTAAGTGGGTTTCTTGTAGGAGACAAATATCTGCCTTAAATTTTGAGAGATGGTCTAAAATTTTTATTCTTTTTGCCTGGGAGCGAGCGCCACACACATTCCAGGAGACCAGAGCTAATTTCTGCATACAAGCAATATAGACTCAGTCTTATGTATACATCTATATAAGCTGCTTATTAATATTAACATATTGTAGGATAGCAAAAGAGTAATTAGGCAATTTATATAATTTATATAAAGAGAGAGATAGCAAGTAGATAAGTATAATAGTGAAGAAACGTGGGGGGAAGTGAGTGTGAAGGAAATCTGTGGGGGATTCAACATAACAATACACCAGTAAATGGTGACCTAAGCGAGATTATTATTATTATTATTAATTTATTTTTTTAAGAATATATTTCTATATTATTATTATTATTATTATTATTACTTTATAGCCTATGCATAATATAAATTCATATTCTATTTCGTAACCCATTATCCATACATATACATACATATACATATACATATATATACATATATACACATATACATACACATACATATACATATACCTACGTCAAATAATCACACAATGCTCGGCTCTACCAATTGTCAGTTAGAACAGCCAAGGGGTCGAGGTTGGGTTTCGGAATAGCTGGCCGTCGATATATAATTTATCAACGACCATCGAAGTCCGTTTACCCTCCTGTCTATTTTGTTTCATGATAGGAAACAGTACTTTTCGCCGCTCGTTTATCTCTCTTGGGAATTGATCATTCATCCCGAAAGATGTCCCTTTGAGCTCCCGTCCTTTACTTTTTACCAATTCTTTATGTTTAAAATGTTCGAACTTAGCAATAATAGGACGGGGCTTATTGCCCTTACGAGCTCCGAGCCGGTGTACACGGTGAAAAGAGATATTATTTACCGTCTCCTGTGGGATCTTTAGCGATGATGTCATGAATTTTTTTATCTCACCCTCTGGATTATCTGGAGAATTTTCGGATATACCTGAGAATATTAGATTTTCCCGCATACTACGGGATTGAACATCTAAGACCGTTTCCTTTAGCATTTTATTTTCCTTTTTAATCGTCTCCAACTCGGCTGTGACAGCGACGAGAGAGGAGCGTAGCTCGGAGTTATCGCATTGGAGATCGCTTACCTGTTGGCTAACGAATTCCAAACTTGCCTTTAATTCTTTGACGTCCTCGCGGATAAGACAGAGGACGTCAAGTTTTTTATTTATGGAATCCAGCATACTCACCGATACGTCGGCGGTTGCTAAATCGTCCGTGTCTGTTGACGAGTCATTTTTCCTTTTTTTTTTCGAAGGATTATCCCGACTGGCCGCCGGCTCATCCATCGCGCAGCTATAAAAATGATCGTCAATAAAACGTTCGAGGTCGTCCACACTGGATAATATTTCCGATCTTTCTTAGAAAAGAAAAAAATCGAATTTATCTAATCATTAAATTCGGGTTTAATTAGAAATATAAAGCTAATTCTATTTTAGCAGCAGAGCGCCGCCATGTTAGATTTTCCCAGTCTCGCTACCGGTCACGCGATAGTCACAGCATCTCGCGATGGGAAATGTAGTTCCTCTTCTGTTGTGTCTTCTGTCTGCTGTGTCATCAGTAGTTGAATGAAGAGTAAGTGTGAAGTGCTTTGTAGGTGGAAAAGTGCTATACAAGTATCGGTTCTCGAAAGGGGTCAATACCAGTATTGGTTGCCCTCTTGTGGCTGTTTTATGATCAGGAACTAGAAAATAGAATTTAAAAATTGTTATATTGGGATATATATTTTAGGCCTTTCTTAAAATTGTCTTTTCTTGGATTAGGGGTTAGGGTTTTAGGGTTGAGTTGAGTACTTGGACTAGTATCAGTCTGGGTGTGTGTGTGTATGTGTGTGTGTGTGGGGGGGGGGGGGGGGTTATCGAACATCCCTAATAATAAATACTAATACAAATTGCAAATACATTTTTATTTGATTAATCATTGTGAGTCGAGTGGTTAGCACATCTGCCTCCCAGTTCTGAGGACTCGGGTTCGAGTCCAGGCTCCGGCCTTCCTGGGTGGAGTTTGCAAATATTAGCAGCCATAGCTGGAACCATATTCATCTAGAATTCAGAACGACCCACATTTTATTTTTAGGTCATCAAAGGTCAGATTAGTATTTAACATTCTTAGCATCACATTTCAATACTCTTATTTTTAATTTTTTTTTTTTACTATATTATATCATAATCTTACCCTTGATTTTTACTGCATAAAGAGTACAGTCACCCACACTCAAAATGAAGTATGAAAATATGTTCAGAACAAGAATTAGACTGATTTTAGAATACATCTACAAAAAAAAAAAAGTTTGGGATCACTGTACTATAAAAGTACAGCTAGAACCACATTGGTACTGATAAAAAATGTTTCTTTAGAGAGTTTTTTTTTAATTAACACAATTGTCACAGGAGCAAAGATGTTTCTTTCGTGGAAAGAGTTCGCCATACTTTGTTACAGGATGTTAGTTCCAAACCACAAACGTCTGTGGCCACCAAACAGTTGAAACCCTGTAGCGCAATCAAGGTTTTCCTGTAATGAAAAAAAAAGAAAAAAAAAAAAAAAAAAGAGGACGTTAGGGAGCGCTCCTGTCTTGTAACAGGTGTGCAAAGCATGGAGCTCTTTAAAAGAGTGGAAAGTGAGTGAGTTTTAATCAGTGACAGGTAGCAGGTGGTGCAGTGCTAATTGGAGCTTATCAGGTGTTTGAAAGGGTAGGTGAGGGGTAGCTAAAAAAAAAAAAAAAAACAGCATGGCTGGCTTTTGTTCAGCTGTCACTGGAGAGCTTGAACTGTTGGGACTTTTAGGAGGGAAGCATCAGCTTTCAAGATGATATTGAAAGTTTAGATGGCGTGCACTAGTAATGTGTGCCAGGTGCAGGGCCGGCGCTAGCTATTTTGGTGCCCTAAGCATAAATGTTTTGTTTTGATTAATGTAACTGCAATGGATTCAATTCCTAATGTAAATATTCATATTCTTACTAATGCATTAAATTAGAGCAAGAAGTTTCTACTCTTTGCAGCATTGGTACTTTTGACTGTCTAAAATATGTGCTGCATGAATTTCTCAACTGAATCGAAAATCGTTGTGAATCATGAATTGAATCGGGCCCTTGTGAATCGAATTAAATCGATTCTGGAAATCTGAATCGATACCCAGCCCTACTTGTAAGTGTCAATATTGAAGTTTTAAAAATGTTCACAAAAATAAGTGATAAATAATAAGTCTTTATAAAACTAACAATGACACCAAATACTCAAATAAATAAAGCTAAATGAATTAAAATAAAACTCAATGCCACTACTATTAACAAATAAACATCTGGAAAAAAACAAAGTGCAAGCAAGTTAGTAGAGGCCCTACAGAGGCACATGTCTCCATTTCTGGGCTGCAAAATCGGCTATCAGGTCATCATATGACAGCTTTTGTGCAATTTCCGCATTTATGAAATGCTCCTTGAACATATTGAAGCATTGATCCTGTATTCAGAAATACAAGACAATATTCAGGGATTCTACAATGAAATATGGTTTTGAACCAACCATGGTACAAACATTTTCTAAATTGATTAGGATTATGGTAATGTGCAGGCCTATATTTAAAACACAGGTACATGAAAATTGTAATAATCTACCTTTTTAGACAAGGACTGATAGGGCACTATGTAAAAATTCTGGACATAATGTTAAAACTATGAATATGAAATGAGGAAATCTACTTAGCCTTAAGATGATTATTATTATTATTTTCAAATTACACTTTCACCAGTACATGCCGCTCTTGGCCGTTTCATATGAAACAATATTGTCTCGTCACATTCCATTTAACATACCGTATAATGAATGAGTGTTTTTTTTTTTTTTTTGCTAACTGTGGTCATGTAAACGTAGCTGCTACAAAATAAACAAATTGTCATTGTCATACCTGCAAGTGAGGCGCGAGCATCATCTCATTGTTTTTTCTTTTCCTCTTTTCTGCTCCCAATTCGTGATGCCTTTTTGATGACATGTCCAGATATCCAAGAATAAACTTCTGCCAAATTTGCGATTGAAGCATAAAGTGCACCCCGCCCCCCTCCCCCTTTACCGAGTAGTTTGCTTCGTTGGAGCAAAAGTGCACCCCGCCCCCCTCCCCCTTTCCCTAATAGGAACAAACTACTAGGGGAGGGGGGGCACCAACGTAGACCAGCGATACCGCTCGTCGAGTAAATAATGCTACGTTATTATTTGTATTTATTAACACGCTTTACAAGCTTTTATTTTAAATATTAGACACTGATATTATAATTACTATTATTATTATTATTTTTACGGGCTTGATTTGTTTTTTGGTGCCCCCTTAGGCAGTTGGTGCCCTACGCGCAGTGCGTGATAAGCGTATGTGGAGCGCCGTGTCTGGCCAGGTGACTGTGCCTGGTTTGTTTTCATCTGTCGGTCACTTGTCCTAACACGCCTGCTCGCAGCCGTGACGCTTTTCGTCAGCTTTTTTTTTGGTGTGTGTGTGCCCCAAATCCAGACAGCGTGTCATGTTATTTTGTCTTTGCGTGCACGGTGATGTGTCAAGCAAAACAAAACGTCACCAAGTTTGCAGTCAAAATGAGTGAGAATGTGAGCCAGCTCTGTGTGTTAGCCGGCTTCCTTCAAAGCAGTTTTGACCGTTATTGACAACTATCCGCCCATCTGTCCATTTTAAGTCACACTTATCCTTAATAGAGTGATGGATGAGCTTCAGTCTACCCCAGCTGACTTTGAGAGATTGGCTGGACAGCCAGCCAATCACAAGGCAGATATAGACAACATACGTTCATGCTCACGCTCACACCTGTGTACATGTTCATGGAAATTAAGGAGGAAGTTCCCACGGGCAGAACATGCAAACTCCTTACAGGAAAGCCTGAGGCAAGATTTGAACTACAACCTCAGAAATGTGAGGCAGATGGACTGACCACTAGGTTAGCGTATCAACGTGTTGAATAGCAGGAAGTTTAGCCAGTTTAGTTTGGCAGGTAAAGGGGCGGGGCCACGTGGAGGACGAATCGGATTGAGGGTGTGCGTGTGTCTCGGGAGGAACCGGCGCATCAGGTTTCCCCATCCCGTAACGACAGACGCCAGCTTGGTGACAGGAAGACCGGCGAGCTGTCTCCACAACACATGCGAGATCAGTCATGTGCTAACCTGCCGGAGGTCACAGAAACAAGAGAAACTGCAAGAATTTCCTCTTGCAACGCATGATGAGTTTATTCAAGTAGTTTGTTGCTTTCTTAAAAGCAATTCAGTATGCTGACATACATAAAAGCAAAAGACATAGAATCAAACAATAATGATGTGAGAGGGGAAAAAAATGGCCTTCAACATGAAATAGAAAAAAATGGAAATGCTATTGTAGTTCAGACATTGAAAGAGGAAGACAGCTAATAGATAAATGCATTGACAGCAATTCAGCATATCGATTTTGCTTCTAATCAGTTTTTTTGTCATTTTTAAGGGAGTGTGGGGTTTTCATTAAAGGCAGTTACTAATACCGATTATTAGCATTTAAACTGACGCCGATGGAAAGCCGAGGTGGACCCGGTTCTGGGGATGTGTTCATTTTCCCCGTAGGACTTGGTTCGACCGGTACGGGGGTGACAATCCCAGTAGCTGTACCCGGAAAATGTGCATCGTGAGGACTCGGGTTAGCAGCCCTGACAGGTTGTGCCAAACATTTTACTGACGACTGCTTCAGGAATTTGGGACAATACAAACGTGAATTAGCAGAACATCGTTCACTTACCCCGGATCGGTACCAACTATTGAAAGTAAAGCATGGCCAATATTCCTTCAGGTGCAGACGTGAAGACTCTTGTTTGTAAACAGGAGCACACGGAAAAGATGAGACTTGGCCACGCCCAACTCATTTTGTAGTCAAAAACACACGGAAGTCTGGCGAGCCTTGGCCACGCCCACCAAATTCCGCTCTTTGATGCTAGGCTAGACTGAAACTCTACAACAAGGTACAATTTCGTGAACATTTCTTTTGATACAGTATCAGGGCGTCCAGAGGAAGGTTGGTGTCATTGCTGCAAAGATCATATCAGGTGATCTTTAAGGAGACTGATACCCAATATTTCAAGCCGATATTCTTTTAAACATAGGCCTATAAGGAATTGACCACATTGGTAAACAATTATAACAAAAATTGCAGGGAGCTTCAAGGATCATCAGCATGTGTTACGCTAAATTAAAAACTAAGCAAGTAAATAGTTCCCTGTTGCAAAATTTCAACATAATTTTTTAAAAATATAAAAGATATATAAAACATGTAGGGAGTTCCAGTATCAGCATCATTTTTTTTTTTTTTTATGAAGCGTAAGTGTAAATACTAGGGGTGTGAATTGCCTAGTACCTGACGATTCGATTCATATCACAATTCACAGGTCACGATTCGATTCGATACCGATTAATCCCGATACGAATTTATAAGCCGATTGTTGTGATTTTTTCCATTCAAATTTAGAAAATACTAATCAGTAAACTTGTAGAGTGCAAGATTTGTATGAAAATGTATTATTTATTTATCGGAAACTTCAGTCTTATACAGGTTGTAATCTGTTTCATGTTTGAACAGCATTAAAATAAAATATTAAGGCTTAATGTTCCGTTCATATAACAGTCTTCCATGCTTAAGGTGTGAACCCTAACCCGAAGTAAGATGTTTTGTTGAATATTTTTCCATTAAAAATGGAAGTTTAAAAATCGATTCAGCCGCCTATTGAATCGATTCGAGAATTGCACGATGTAGTATCGCGATATATTGCCGAATCGATTTTTTTTTAACACCCCTAGTAAATACATCCATAAATTAAAGTTCTCAGTTTTTCACTGAGCGACAAATGCATGCAAATGTAGCTAATTTGTGGTTTTCGTCAGGGTTCGTAAAATGTTTCAAAAGATCTTCACAGACAGTGAAAAATTAGTCTGAATATGTTGAAAATGTCTTTGTGACAAGTGAAAACCGCCTTTGAACATCTTACGAATCCTGACAAAATCCCTAAATTTGCTACGTTCGTAAGCGTTCACCGCTCAGTGACATACCAGCTTTATCGGCTTTCAGATTCGTAAAAGGGCCGATGCCGACATTTGTCAAAATGCCAAATATCCGCACCAATAATCGGCCCGGACGATAATCGATCTATCCCTACTTGTTATGTCAGACTATGTCAGACTTGCACATGATGCATATAGGATTGTGTGTAGGGTTAGTTGCACACCCGTCACCATGGGCGGGCCATAGGGGTCCGTGCCCGCCCACCAAGATGATTGTGCCCGCCCATTTGAGGCATGGATCTCTTAAATGGTTCTCCTTTTTTATCATTATATTTTTCCATTCATTCGGTTTAGCACTCTTATATCCGAGTGTCAGTAAACGCAACACAGGTCTCGCGATGTCGGAGGTATGTTACGTTTATGTTAGCTGCTTCAGTTCATTGCTTCTAATGCTCGCCCCTCGCCGAATTGTTCCTGTTTTTTGGAGTCGGCTACGGCCAACGGTGGCCGTTTGTACAAGACAACTAAAAAGGTTGACATTTCCAAGTAACGTTTTCTGGCGGCATTCTTGCAAGATGTCACAATATGAAGAAATAGTTGTAGTTATCTGCAACAGCATCACAGTCTTACTGAAAATAATGTTAGGTATGCCTTACGCTGACTTATACGCATACGCGACAAATATGTCAATGTTGGCGTGCAATGCAAGAGTCATGTACATTTTGTACAAGTGAAGCTGCAAGTTTCTGAGGACGCTGGCGCACAAGACAAGTGAGGAGGGACATACTACAAACTTCTTTCGTGTCGGCAACTAAAGAGTCCCTTGGGAAAAAAAAAAAACTACGGGACCCACATATCGTTTTGGCATCTACAATGAGGTAGGATTTTGCTTTCCTTTTTTCTTTTTAATTCTGCTGCCGCCACCGTTCAAACATGTGGCCCGTTCGAAGCAATATGTCAGCGCATCCGCCCTATTGGATGTGGCAATTGTATTTGCCATTACATCGTCAAAAATAGTAAGATTGACTTTGAATTAGAGATAGACCGATATGCTTTTTTCAGGGCCGATACCGATACCGATTATCGGTAATCAAGGAGGCAGATAACCGATATTTGAAGCCGATATTCATTTGCAGTAAAAGTTAAAATGTTGGCACCAAATTTTTGAATATGCAAACCCTAACCGTTCTTTACAATGTATTCTCACACTACACTTTTCATTTTACATCCTTCTATCTGCAATAAGACGTTGGTGGCGGGGGGAGTTAAATGTGGGGGCCAATGTGACATTACCTTTTATAGCATTTGGGATACTTGTAGTTTTATTCTATAAATGTTATATTTTTATATTTTGAAGTAATAGGAGGAACCCTGTCATTCAAAATGTGCATCATCTGTGGCATTACTTATTACTACAGCAAAAAAAAAAAAAAATTCCATGAGAAAAACTATTCATCCCTGAACACCATACAGTTCTTGTAGACCTTATTATGATTATTGTTATTGTTACCATATAGACAGTATTGATAAGCTTAGGATCTTAAATCGAGAACAGCAATATCATGCTACTCCTCTCTACAAGAGAACTGTCAAAAGACACTTCATCATGTAGTTTACTGCCACTTAGGATGCCCCAATCAACGCAGAAAAAGGTAGAGTAAAATAACTTGGTTATAATAATAGTAAGAATAACTTGGTTAAACAGAAATTGTTGCGGTGGAACGCTGCCAGTTTCTGCTGTTTAATCTGTTTTACACTTATAGACACGTGTGTATATGGGCCCACTATTCTCTCACTACTGTACTGTACTGTATCACTTAATGGCACAGATGTACTTGTCTAAATAATAACTGGGCTGCAACATTGCTAATTCACATTAACAAGCACTGTCTTAGCTGTCCACATGAATAGTTACTAACACACGAGAAAGTTATACAACACACCAAACATGAGCTCATTATTCAAAGTATGATGCACGTAACGAAATTACATCACTAAACACTAATTGCAGCCGACTACGGCCGTAGATGTTACATATTAGTGGCATCCATTGAGAGGATAATGTCCCAAATGACGGCAGACATGACGTGAAAAGAGAGACAAAACGAGCAAATAAGCACACTATACTTTAGTGCACTTCTCTACTAATGCCAAACATACGGAAGAGAACACGTTCATGTAGTTAAACGGTGTTTGAGACACTTAATTAGTTACGGAGCGGACTTTAACGAGGTGCACAACGAGCTGTCAATCAAATCGACGTCGAAGCTTAAGGCACACAATGGCAAACCAGTGCGACAAATAAACACAATATAAAGTAACTAAACGCTATTTAGTGTCACTGTGGCATCTCACTGCATAATAACCGCTATGCAACAAGTAGTGGGCGTGACCCAGAATGCAATGTGTGCGTCACGAGAGGTAAATATTATGACGTTACTCTACTCTTAACATGGAACTAGACAATATAATAATGACAACTGTTAATATTTGGAACCTTTCTAACAAACATTATTTACTTAATTAAGTGAAAATTTGTGTGATTCCCTCCCCGAGTAGTTCAAGTAGCGAATTAGCTACTGGGTGTTAGCCTACATGCTAAGCTGAACACACCACTGTTAGCTAGGGGGGATTCAATGCAAGGCAATGCAGCTCCATTCATAAAGTGCATTTAATACACAACATAATTCAATGTGTTTAGCTTATCATGGTGAAAAGTTCGGCGGAGTCTCTTCTCTTTTAACTTACCTTCGAAGCATGTGTCTCGCGTTGTGTCCGTGGGTGCGTGTGTGTGACAGGCTACTGTGATACATGGCATACACTATTGATTGGTTCTGGCTCTTGCACGGCTAACCAATCAAATGCTGCTATGGGCGTTACGTTGCTGGAGTTGGACTCCATAACAGACAGAGACGCTCTGGGCTGCATTCGAAGCGAAAAGACGGAGTTTTAAATGGATCGCTTATATCGGCCGTCAAATTAATAAAACAGGCCGATACCGATATGTACCAATATGTCAAATATCGGCCCCGATTATCGGCCCGGCCGATTATCGGTCTATCTCTACTTTGAATGGGATAATATAATCAAAGGTAATAATAATTCCTTATTAATCCAATGAGTTGTGGCTTTATGATACATCTCCAAGGAGAAACAGAAGGAGGCATCTTTACAAATAGCTTCACTTTGCCTCATCCAATATGGCTGCGGCGTCAACGTACTCACGACGCCACTGCAGTCTACTTTAGGTGTGTGTACTGTAAATGCGGTCTATGATAAAACTGTCAGCGGGCGCTATTCAATGGATAGATGCACGACAGTGCTACATAAATTTATCCAAATATATTGGGCAAGTTAATGCTGTCAGTATGGTATTCACAATAATTGGGCCCGCCCATGCATTTCATGTGCCCCCCTTAAGCCCGGGCTCTGGTGACGGGTCTGGTTAGTTGTCTTGAGTAAACCACACTATAAGAGCAGTGAACGCACACAGCAATATTTTTACGTGTCATGTGGGATCACATATAAAAAAAAAACCCAAAACGGTTAAGATGTTAAAAATCAGATGTGTGCCGCGGGCTCGATGGCCGTGCATGCTGCTCTAACTTTGAATTAATCACTCCCGGCTGCAAGAACGAGACCTCATGGGATTTGCCCGGGTGCAGCTGGCACATGTGCTCAGTCTCAAGCTTTCTTGTTTATTTCTATTAACACAGCTAAGAGACTGATGCCGACTGACTAGACTTCTTGCAAAGCCATGTTCTGGAGGTTCGCAGCTGTATGTCCATTCTTGCCAGCCCTCCAGATGCATCATCAGCCTCCATGCCAAGTGAGCGGCGGCATTATGAGCGCCGAAGGCCGTCGAGCCTGCCCGCCGCCGCGCTCAAGGACTTTATTGTTCCTCGTTGCTGCTTCAGGAAACACTGAGACGGTTATTGCTGGCAAGGCTGTACAACACCTGTGCTTTGCCCACGCGTACGCATATTCAGCTAGGGCGGATATGGAGTTTTTGAGGCTGATGCCAATTCTGATATCTGGTTGAATACAACTACAATAACCGATGAATTTAAAAAATATGATGAATGGAACAAATCATCTGTTTGTTATTTATTTATACAGGAAATGAAGCATGAGTTTTAAACTGTTTTGGCATCACAGTATTTACGGTTGAAACTATTAATGTAGGCAATTATCAACATTTTTGGACATGAATTTCCTGTGGTTTTGTGCCATTCAGTCCTTATTACTGTATATTCATGAAGAACTTTTTTTTTTTTTAGTTTTTTTTTTCACGGGGGGCTCCGTGTGCGTGCTGTCATTCAGATTCTTGCCATTGTGTCCAGATGCCGTTCCACATGCATGCTCGTTGTGTGGCTTTTACGCTCCCTGACTCACTCCTTCTTCTTCCCTGCAGAATTGTACTCTCGCAACCGAATAGTAGTGCGACGCATCAGTGTTGAATTACCTCCAGAGCACATGGATTGTGTTACTTGTGGCAGCTTTTAGCCCGCCGGCTCCTCCCCTAATTAGATTGTCCCTTTGTTAGCTTTTCCTTTTTTTAATACCCAGTTGACAGATTTCAACTTTTGCTGGAGTCATGTGAATATTTAAACTGCTTTTATTTGCGCAATCATAAAACCCGACACCGTTAGTTCAAAGTTCACCTGCGTGGATTTCACACCAGTACGCTTGTTTCAACCTGACATAGGATACGTCTACAGTACTTACATTTGAACAATATGCATAGAATGGTGCGTGGGAATTGTTTAAATGTTAGAATGCCAACATGTACTCATTGGCCACCCCATTAGGCACAGCTGAATTGGTTCCAATTGATATAACGTCTGCCTTTCCAAAGATAACACCCATTTTTGTTTGACGTGTTTATTATTGTGGTTGGCTGTGGTGTTGCTCTAGTACTTGTTAAACCATGAGAGGGACGACATATCAATATTGTATTTATTTATTTACATTTTTGTGTAGTATTTGCACTTAAGAGATTGAAAACTGGGCACATTCTTTAAAAGACTTAACATTGTTTAATTAATCAAGGTTTTCATATTTCACACCAACATCCTCCACACGATGCAATTGCTAATTTGACACACTAATTCATCATGCTGCCATTGATTAAAAATATCAGCGCTCACGCCAGCCCACCGACCACACGAAGACTTTAATACTTCACAGACATAAACGACACCTTCTCCAACTTTTAGAGCTATAATGCATGAAATAAAACTGACTTGCAGTTTCCTTGAACCAACATCCACCTATACCTTTGTGGTTGATAGTTTGTTTACAGTGATCCATTTTTAAAGAAACAGATTGACTCAAATGTAACTGACGTGTTTACTCAAGCTAACAAAAGCTTACAACGCTTAAAAAAGAACAGACGAAATCCACCGCTCTCTGCAATCTGTCAGCCTGACTGAATTCAGAGGAGCATGACTGGCGCTTTAACATAACTTCCTGTCTCCTGTTGATAATGATTCCACCCAACATGGAATTGCCCTGATGATGATTAATTATCCCGTTTAATTCTTATTCCATAAATGTGATGTAAATCCGCCCATTTCTATCCATCTCTGGGGCTGCCACTGAAATTGACTTCACAGTGTTAACCGGCTCAGCTTGCTAATGTCACTTTTAGTCTCCAGCAGGTAGTTTGTACAAAAAATGTCATCTGGATTTGTATGTAGCTCCCAAGCTGTTGCACAGGCCTGCGGAGGCTGGCGTCGAGAGATATCTCACTGCAGTGGAATGGTTCAGTTCCAACAACAATGCCTTGTGTTGACAGCAGAGCATTCGGGCCGGGCGTTAGTGGAATGTGTCCTTCAGTCGGCCAGAGGAGTTCTCTTTGTCCAGCTGGCAGCCCTCTTCTTCCCCCGTCTTGAACTCAAATCATCTACCTGACGATGAGATCTGCATCTGAAAACGAGAACGTACTGTCCTGCAGGATAATATATGTTCCCCCAAAGAACCGTTTAAAGTTTCTTACAAGACCACTGGATTATCCCTAAAATGCAAGAAGCAGCACAAAGCTTTGTGTGTGGGGGCAGTAAGCAGGTCGGAACAGACCCGCCGTGTTCACCAAATGATGAGGAAACGATTGAAAATAACAATTGATTCGGTCTTCCAGTTCGCTAGGTGATGTTGAAGCGCATTTACCTTTTGAATACAAACTGACACTCAGAGCAGTTTTTATTTGATAGCTCTGCCACCACCACATGAAATCAAATCGAAACCAAGAGGCCCTCCAAAAACCCAGACAATTTCATGCAAGACATTTCAAAGTCCCTACACGGTAAATTGTGTAGAATAAATTTGACTCTATTTAGAGAGGGACCATATAGACCCAGTTTTAGTGTAGGCTAAGATTTACACTAGCAAGAGAGTAAAATAAGAACTTAAGAAAAAAAAAAGTCAAACAAGGGTTGAGGAACGAACTCACGACCTTCAGCTTGGGAGACTGCCACACTACCACCTGAGATATGCCCCTCCTACTGTTTGCTTTTTCCCAAAGAGAACAAAGACACCTTTTTTGGCCTCTTGGAGTTAGGAAGATTCCAGCTGACACGAGCGATTTACTAACAGAAAGCAGGAGCTGTGTGGCTCAGGAAGTAGATCAGCTGTCTCCCAAGCTGAAGGTCGTGAGTTCGTTCCTCCACCCTTGAGTTACTTTTATTTTTTCGAATTCTTTATTTTACTTTCTTCCAATTGCAAATACTATTACTCTAGTCTATTTGGTCCCACTCTAAATAGAGTCAAATTTACTCTACATAACTGATTGTGTGTAAGCGAGAGAATTTCTAACGTTATCTTCTCTTTGCATGCAGGTGACCCACGTAGAGCTCCTGAGACGTGACTGTGGGAAAGGCGTTGGTCCCTCCCAGCCCCCTCCTCCGGCAACTTCCTTCACAGAGTGAATGAGTCTTTGCCGTGAAGCTGCCGTGGGGTGCCAGCTGGTCGCCATGAGGAGCAGATACTCCCAGTACTACAACCGGACTCTGATCCCGTACTACTACGTGTTCGCCAAGAACACCACCATCGAGGACCTGAACAGGAACAAGAAGGTGCTGACGGACCCCAGCATCATCATCCTGGTCCTGTGCACCATCATCATCCTGGAGAACCTGCTGGTGCTCATCGCCGTGTGCCGCAACAAGAAGTTCCACTCGGCCATGTTCTTCTTCATCGGCAACCTGGCCTTCTCCGACCTCCTGGCCGGCTCGGCGTACATCGCCAACATCTTCCTGTCGGGCTCACGGACCTTCGACCTGGTGCCCGTGCAGTGGTTCATCCGCGAGGGCACAGCCTTCATCGCCCTGGCCGCGTCGGTCTTCAGCCTCCTGGCCATCGCCATCGAACGCTACGTGGCCATCACCAAGGTCAAAGTGTACGGCTCCACCAAGACGTGCCGCATGTTCCTGCTCATCGGAGCCTGCTGGGTGACGTCCATCCTGCTGGGCGGTCTCCCCATCATTGGCTGGAACTGCATCGACAACCTGCCCCAGTGCTCCGCCGTTCTGCCGCTCTACTCCAAGAAGTACATCCTCTTCGTGGTGACCATTTTCAGCCTCATCCTGCTCTCCATTGTCATCCTCTACGTGAAGATCTACTTGATCGTGCGCTCCAGCCACCAGGAAGCCACAAACTCCCCCGCCTACGCCCTCTTGAAAACCGTCACCATCGTGCTGGGCGTCTTCATCATGTGCTGGCTGCCCGCCTTCACCATCCTCCTCCTGGACTCGTCCTGCGCCATCCAGTCCTGCCCCGTCCTCCACAAAGCCAACATCTTCTTCGGCTTCGCCATGCTCAACTCGGCGCTCAACCCGGTCATCTACACGCTGCGCAGCAAGGACATGCGCAAGGAGTTCCTGCGCGTGCTGTGCTGCTGGGGGGTGCTGCAGAGCGGGCGGCCCGCCGAGCGCTGCCTCGTGCCGCTCAAGAGCTCCAGCTCTCTGGAGCACTGCACGCACAAACACGAACAGCAGACCACGCCCATCATGCAGAACTGCACCACTTGCGTGTGACGGCGGACAAAAAGAAGAGAGCGGATGCAATCGCGTGAGCTCGCAATCAAATGGCGCCTGTGTCGGGATGTCAGGCCAACTTTGAACGCCACATTGGGGTGCTTCGGAAATGTGAAAATCATGATGGGTGAAATCATATGGAGTCATTTTAATGTATGCTTTCCCCTCTCTCTATTAGGCTGGATTTACACTGCATGGTGTGATGCAATTCGGGTTGATTTGCTCTCAAGTGGTATTTTAAATCAATCAGTCTCACAGTTGTGAGGTTAAGGGTTCGAATTTGCTGTGCTTGCGAGGGTTTTCCTCAGGTCTTCCAGCCTTCTCCCACATTCCAAAAAGGTGTATGTTAAGTTCATTGAAGACTCTAAAATGGTCCATTGGTATAGATGTCAGAGTGAATGGTTGTTTACTTTGTCGACCAATTAGCTGATATTAGCTCATTTAAAGTCACAAAAAAATGGCTAACTTTTTGCTGTTTTTTTTTTTTTTTCCGCATACGTTCAACTTCAAATATTCCCTTCTCTGAAAAAAATATGTACAAAAAATAACCAATTTTTGCTGATATTTTTCCCTCTGTTGTAAAGTTAAACAGATATGACCAAATATTGTAAACAAAAAAGAAGTTTTTATTTATTATATATTTTTATATTTATCGGCTGATTAACCAGTTATCAGAATTTCATACTGCCAACTATTGGAATCCTAAAAAAAAAAAAAATCCATATTGATAAGACCTTAGTTGTTTGTCTATATGTGCCCTTACATTGGCCGACGACCAGTCCAGGTTTACCCCCATCTCACCCTAACTGGGGTAGGCTCTGGTTCATTTACGACCCTAATGAAGATAAACATATGGTGTAGATAAAGCGCTATAAGTGCTATATAAAAAGCAGTCCAAACATTTAAAAAACCAAAAAAATCTTCCAAATGTGGAGGAAAATCCTATATGCATTGGTTTTCACAACACACTGCTTGGTGACATACACACATTTGCATCTTACACAAATGCAGTGGTGCCTTGAGATAAAAATTTCGTTCGTTCATTCCGTTTCAGTTCATTGTGGTGATCCTTCTGGCGTGCTCACCAGGAGGCAGTATAATATAGTCATGCAGACACAAACAACTTAGAATAGCACTTCTCTTATTACTTTAATTGATTCAGTAATATTCTGTAGCATTAGTCCTCTTCGGCAGAGGATGAGGAATATATATTGCGTGTAGTATTAATATATTATCCGTCTAGATGTATTGCGCCACCATTAGCATTTAAATTTTAATAACTTAAGGCTACTGGATGCAGAGAATTAAAATTTGAATCACTACTGCCACCTGTTGATGAAAAATGAGACTGCACACACCGATCTTCACATACACTACGCTCAAATGACGTCACATGGACAGAGGGCGGGAAATTTGAAGCCTAATCCAGTCTGAAAATTATTGGCCAGAGGCTTGAACAGCTAAGGTGTTAATCTACTAATTAAAAGATGTATCAGTCATAAATGGCCAAATGTAAAGGCTATTGTAAAGATATTTTTGGCCAAATTGTTACAGAGAGCAGCTTTAAAGAAGGGGTGGGCAATCCTGATAATTTGATTCACGTGTGTTGGAGGAGGGAAACATCGAAAAACATGCAGGACTCAGGCCCTCGAGGACCAGGTTTGCCCACCCCTGACTTAAAGGGTTCGAAAATACAGTTTTTAATTCATTTTGAATTGAATTAATTTGAACAGAGTTTACTGCCATTATAACGTGCTCGTCTAATCAAAGGGAAAAACATGTATATGGAAAATCTCACGATTTGGATCATTCATACCTCAAGGCACTACTGTAATCTTGTCTTAAAAAACAAAAAAACACCCACTGTAAATATATACAGCAAAAAAACATATATCATTAAATATAGCTTAAATATGAAACCTTAGACATATGTCTATTATAAAATAGCAAAATATTAGATGGAGGCCAATGGAGTGATGCTGTTGCTATTTATTTTTTAAATCAATTGGGAGACTCAGCCAGGCCATAAATGCTCTGTCACATTTCATAATGTTTGTATTATTTATCAACCATTGTTTAATTTCATGTTTCCACTGCCCTGCATTGATGTTTGTGTTTTATTTCCGTGCAATTTGGACAGGCAGGTGATCTGTCAGCGTAAACACAGCCATATGGAATATGTGTCACTTGAAATGGACAAATAGACATTAAATCTGAATTGAGCACTTGGACCTGCAGTGTAAATCCAGCCTTGGAAGCCAAAAACAAAAAAGACCTGCTTAATATCACACTTGAATGCGTGTTATTTTGCAGCGTCTTCAACACAAAGCTTTCAGCGTTGCACTTTGTAGCTTGTAGGCCAAGCTCCTGACACCCGACGTCGTCGCATGTGTTACATTTGGGATTTTCCTCTGAATTCAAAAATGAAATGTAAGAATTTTGATGATGCTATGATTGTAACTCGAGCCATACGATTGCTATTGTAATGCGTTGTATTGTACTTGATAAAGATACAAACTCCTGTACGCTTAAAAAAAAAAAAAAAGAAAGAAAAAAAAAAAAAAAGAAAGAAAAAAAAAAAAAAGTATCCCAAACGAGGAAGTGAATACAGGACATATTAGGCCTTCATATTTAGAAACCATTTCACGATGGACGCCATCAGCTCAAAGCAGGGCTATATAGTCCCATTATAACCTTACTTAAAATCCATTTGAGTAACCATAATCCATTTCCTTGTAATGCATGGAATTGTAGCTCATTACATGTGTATGATATATTCCAGCTTCCATCACTAACCTCCTTTCTTTTTTTCCGGTGCCAATTTTTATTTTTTATTTTAAACATTCATCTTGTGTATGTATCTTAACAGTTTCCTTTAAGGGGAAGCACATTTCCTTCAGTGATTCGCTTTGACTGGTTATTTGTCCTGACAGTGTTGTTAGCAACGCCTCTGTTTGCGTCGTCCCTCTCAGGGGAACTTGGCTGAATGTATGCATGAAGAAGAAGAAGTTTTGGGGCAGGGGTCCCGTGCTCAACAGTATTACTGCTTATCCTGGCTCACTGTGAAGTCTTAAAACAAAAGAAAGTGCAACCCGATTTCATTTGTTTGCCATATGTCTCGTGTACAACTCAATGCCTCCTCTAAAAAATAAACGTGGGACCAGATCTGGTTTGAAATACCCGAGACCGAGAGGTCGGCATCATCCTCGTTCTCGACAACTTCCTGTTGGCGTAGGATGTCCTGTTGTGTTGGTTTATTCATTGTGTCCGGTTCCTATTGTTCAGGATTATACTCCCATTCTTCCTGTGTTTTATTTTTATTACAAAGATTTTTAAATCACAGTTTATTCACACACACACAGTCCAGCAGAAATGGTGAAAAGCACTTTGGCAGCTTCAGTGATGTCTTTTTTTTTTTTTTTTTTTTTTTGAGGCGTCTGTCATGTGTATCACTTTTGTCGCGTCGCCTGACTCTAAATATATGGACATGTATGTATGTACAGTTTATATGTGTGATGTGTTTATGTATGAAAATGTGTCTCGTGTGCAATAGCCTTCTTGTTTGTGTCTTGTAGCACGCTGCCTGTGTCCATTCGGTACAATCTGAAACACTAATGTAGGTACATTGTTTTTGTTTATTGCATTCCTTTTTGTTTTTTACAAAATAAATGAAATACTACAGAATTTGTTGTGTTTTAGTTTACTTAAATCAAAGTAGAGATATCACAGTAAATGTATGAAAAATACCTTTAAGCCCCCCGTGTCAGAGTTTTCAATTAACCTCACCAAGCAATTGCAGTGCACAAACAATTAACTATAGATGGGCGAGTACCGAAACCAGGTATCGTTATCGACAATTTAAAGCCTTCACTTAACCTATATTTTGGTGAGAGAAGTGGGGTACATCCAGGACCGTTCATCAGTCAATCACAAGGCACACAACAAACGGTCACAAAATGTACACGAAACCCACACAAGTGCAAGTATTCAAAGTGAGCCGAGATTCGACATGTTAAAAGTACACAGTGCTTGGGGCATCCCATTCGATTCATTGAGGCACGGCATCAACAGTGTGGGAAGAACAATTTGAGGATATACAGAAATCGAACGTGCTCCGACAAGGTTGCAGGCAAACAAGAGCTAGGTCATGAAAACACGAAATTGGGCCAACTCATTTTCTGTTAATCACGCCTGTCTTACTCAATAGAATTGTTCAATTCTTCAAAGGCAGTGCTGATGGGAAGCTGGGCAGAGTGCAAGGCGAGTGAGAGTCAGGGTGTGGCGCTGACCAAGAATATGTATTTGCAAGCTGGCTCGTCTGAGAAATGCCCCCCAGAGATGTTTTTCGGGTCTGGGGGAGACTCGGGCGAGGGTTGACTTACAGCGGCCTCGAGAGAGTTGGGCCTGTTTCCTGTCAGCCCTCCAGGATTCCTGGGTGGGAACATTGGCTGAATCAGCCCCAAGGGGCTGCGCCGGCTGGGAAGGCAGCCAGATCACAGCACAGCCTTGCAGGATGTGACATCACGCGGTCAAACCTGTAAGGAGAAGTTGCACATGCACATTCAATCAAACCAAAGAAAGATTACAAACCAAGTGAACAAAAGACAAAATTAATGCACTAAGGTGTCCAATGTAAAACATTTCTCAATTAGGATAAAAAATATTTTTTTAAAGAAGGCACGGTAGATGAGTGGTTAGCACATCTGCCTCTCAGCACTGAGGACTTGGGTTTGAGTCCAGGCACTGCCCTTCCTGGGTGGAGTTTGCATGTTCTCCCCGTGCCCGCATGGGTCTTCTCCGGGTACTCCGATCTCCTCCCACATTCCAAAGGCATGCATGGCAGGTTAATTGGGTGCTCCGAATTGTCCCTGGATGTGCTGGTGGATGGTTGTTCCTCTCTGTGTGCCCTGCGGTTGGCTGGCGACCAGTCCAGGGAGTACCCCGCCTACTGCCCAGAGCCAGCTGGAATAGGCTCCGGCACCCCCCACGACCCTTGTGAGGAGCAAGCGGTTCAGAAACTGGATGGATAGTGCAATATTGCCTTTAGCATTACATCCCTAGTGGCTACCCTCTGAAAATGCATCTTCCCTTCAGATAGTATTCTGGCATGGCTACTTTAGAGCGCCTCGTTGTTGGCATGAGAGTATGCACATCACAGTGGGAAAGGTGGAATTGAGAGGAGGGGAAAAGAATAGGAGATTTAAAAAAAAAAAGAAAAAAAAAGCCGCGACCCTTGTGAAGTTGTGAGGAATAAGTGGTCAAGAAAATGGATGGATGGATGGATAATCTTTGAAAGTTTATCTTATTAATTATTATATCAACTCAATACATTGTCAGTGAATGAAGGCTTGTGGCCGGATTTTATTTGCTCAAACTCGTGGTAAAATGGTCACGCCTCAAGGAGAAAAAATTCTAATGTCACGCTACCACCTGGTGGTCAGGTTACGTACTGCGCTCCAAGATAGGAAAAGATCGAGAGAATACCGTATGATTTAAAAAAAAAAAAAAAAAAAGAGGGGGAAATGTGTGACAACAGTACAGGCAGCACTTATCAATTGCTTCCACAAAAAAAATGTCTCATACATTTTTTCTTTCTTTCTTTCTTTCTTTCTTTCTTTCTTTCTTTCTTTCTTTCTTTCTTTCTTTCTTTCTTTCTTTCTTTACTTGGCTCCTGCTTCAAGTTCCATGATGGCATCGTGGTATTCATCCATTTTCTTAACCACTTATTCCTCGCAAGAGTCGCGGGAGTGCTGGACCCTATCCCAGCCAACGTCAGCCAGTAGGCAGGGTACACCCTGAATTGGTTGCCAGCCAATCACAAGGCACACAGAGATAAACAACCATTGACTCTCATAAGCACACCTAGGGACAATTCAGAGCACCCAATTAACCTGCCATGCATGTCTGTGGAATGTGGGAGACTGGATCACCTGGAGACCCCCGCAGGCACGGGGAGAACATGCAAACTCAGGCCAGAGCCTGGATTCAATCTTGCGTCCTCAGTACTGGGAGGCGGACGTGCCAAAATGTTAAGACAGCTAATATTTAGCTTTATTTGTCAACTAGACAGGTCAGAGACTCACACAACAGAAGCTTTGTCAGCCCAATGAAAAACTGTTGTAGATTTACCTCTCGGCTAGACTGCATTGATGCAATACTATTGTATACATTTTAATTGTACCGTTTAGTACATTTTATTATGTTTTCTTTGTGATTGTGTTGTGTTTTTATTTTTTTTATTTTTTGCTTGTATCATGTATGGACCTGTGTCTGCGGGAAAGAAGAATTTATTAGACCATATTATAATACAGCAAAGTATAAATATAATGAAAATATTATATAAAAACTGTTCGATACAAATGTTATTATTTGTAATTATATTATATGTATTATTTATTTTATTTAATCAGGGATTATATTGCATAACAAGTGTTAATATTTGTGTGTTGTATTGCGTGCTGCAAATTGTTGTTGTTTTTCCCAATACAGTATATACCATAAAAAATATACACATAAAACAAACATGAATCATTTAGTTCACTATTTATATTCAAAAAACAAAAACAAACGAACAATTGTAAAATATACATTCATGGCTAAATTGAGTTTGGGTGACTCACAAGATTTGATTTCGAATCTCAAACGTGATTACTTTCTGATTTCCTTCATCCTTGATTTCTTCATGAAAGGAAACTAGCTATTTTTGAACTTTCAGCAAAATTAGATATTACCATCAACATGAACGTAAAGGAAAACGTATTATGGCCATTTTTCCCTTTTGCATCTTTTAAATCAACACACTCCAACCAGTCATTCCAAAACTTAGCATGCCCTGCCACAACTCTGATCCAAAACGTGAGGCTGGATGAACAATTATTTTGGTAAAAATTGCCCAGCAATATTCTGTCTATTTCCGCACGCTCTGACGTCCTCAACTTCCGTATATAAAAAAAAACAAGGGGTTGACTTGTCTTACTGATTTAAAATGAAGACTATTATACCATACATAAAGAGACGAAAACATTAATATCTTATTTTTCATAAGCCAGATTTAATATTTGGTGAGTTTTATAGCAAACTGCCCTGCATTGAAGTCCACACGTCATTACTTTGAAAGTGTCTTACCCTTAGAGTTGTGGAGTGGTACAGTCCGAAACGCCCAGGTTTCCGCGCGAAAAGACGGCCCAGGCGCGCCAATTGCTTTTCTAGCACCCATTCCACAACACGACACATACGGCTGAGCTGCACCATCGCTGTCTTCTGTGTTTCTCGCACGCTCAGCCTCCGCTTTCAACATTATTTTAAAGCCGTTTTAACCGACGCTCTTAAACCTTGATTTTATTGTCCGCCGAGCGTCATGCCAGCCAGGACTTCCCTGTCGTTGCCAGAGGATGTCAGGAAAAGGTACGGATCCGTGTAGAACATGGATGCTAACGTTCTGCGTCGTGCTCAAACATTGCTACTTTTCAGTACAGTTATTCCCCCGGTCATTGTTTGAGTTCTATTGGGCTGTAGCGAAGCTTGACTACTGCCTCCTCACTGTTGCTGTCGTTAGTATGTCGCCACTTGACCGTGGCGTCCCATTGGGCACGTTAGCATGCTGGTTAGCGCCCCAGCCTGTCAACGCGCGTGTGTGTGGGGAAGGATTTGGCGCCACTATGAGCAGTCTCATAGACAGTGGTAAACAAAAGATGAGCTAACGTGGTTTTGACTTGATTTTTTCCCCCCCTTCTTCTCATCTTCGTTTAAAAGGCTGCAGGTGTTGCACGAAGATGGATCCTCAGACGAGGTGAGTTGGACTCCAGCTGTAAAGACAATTATTTTATTTTTTTTGTCACAGCCGCACAGGAGACCTCGAACGTGCCTATATGATTTTAAATAAACAGCAATAAGTTGCGAAACTCCTATATCTGTTTTGTGAAATACTAAATTCACACCGGTATAAGCAATAATGTCAATTAGGGATACGCTATATATTTGGTCCTCATGTAACGACGGAGTTCCGTTCTGACGTCACACGCATACGCAACACGCTCCGTGCTGAAGTCTGTCAGGAAACTACGTAGACAGCACAGTATTTGTTAGAATTACATAATTAGTATTTGGGAATTCCACCTTTGTGGATTGCAAAAACCTAACTTAAAAAGTGTGATTTTTTGAGAGTTCTATTTGCTCAGCTTAAGTCCTTAAAATCCACCTCACGGATCATTGTGTGTCAAGTGAATGTCTTGGCATATTCACTGTAATGTTTAACATTAAAACATTCAGTATAGTTTTTCATTTCAGCAGGTTTAATTAATCTTTTGTGATTAAAAAGCACCACTCTACACTTCATCTCGACCGCAGCCTCCTTTGCTGACACTTAACAGCAGTGCTTCTGTATTTGGCAAGAGCGTCTGTCCGTTGTTGACAGTTGCGTACCTCCAGTGTCACAAAGGTTGTGACCTATAAACTGTGCACCTCATTTGTCTTTTTTGCTCTGCTGGGACAGCCCTGCTTCCTTTTCCGTATAATGCAGCAAGTTTTTGCTGATTTCTTCAAGAATCGTGCAATAAAAAAATTGAATACTTCAATGCATTTAAAGGGTGCGGGATCACTCGAAACAATCACGAAAGACGATGAATTTGTATGTGTTTTCCAATGTGTGAATTGGGACTTAAAAAAAAAAAAAGATTAAAGAAGATTAAAGCTCATAATGTCAACTTTGGAAACTAGTTGTGACCACATTAATCGTCTCTCCAATTTGCGTCAGTTGCTTCAAGTTATGTTTTAGTCAACAGTTGCACACTGTCTACATAATTCATAATCATTTGACTTTTAACAGTGGTCTCAAATTACCCTTCCAGGATCACGTGAAGGAGAAGCTCAAGCTGGTGCAGGACTTTCTGCACGCCGACATTCAGGACGCACTCAGCAGCCTCGAGGAAAAGATGAAAAGCTCAGAAATCTCCATGGTGAGCCCTTTTTTATTGTACCGTAACTTGTAACATTGTGTCTCACATGTTCTTTGTTACCCTCCTCTTCAGGAGGACTATGTCTGCAAAGTGAAGTCCCTGCTGGGAAAGGAGCTCAATCTGGAGAACGGCGACGAGTCCAACGGCAAAGCAAATGGCCTTAGTAATGGCTCCCACAAAGAAGAGGACGGCAGCATGGATGTTGAAGCGGACGACGAAGCCGTCAAATCTCCCAGCGCGCGAGGGAAAGGGCGCAAGAGCAAGGCTGATGCCAAAAGTTGTTTCAAAGCACTTTTCTTTACGATGCATCCAATTTTAGTGTATTATTTTGAGCTTTTACTCTTGATCCCCACACCGCAGAGTCTCCAGCCAGTTCCAGGGTGACGAGAAGTGGCGGCAAGCAACCAACCATCATGTCGATATTCTCCAAAGTGTGCGTTTGGCGCTGATATTTTTTTTAAGTTGTCCAACATACATTGTTAGGTGACCATATCAATGAATGTTTTGTTGAATGTTTGTCGGCTTAAATAGTAATACAATTCAAGCAACATGCAAAAAAAAAAATCAATTTTAATTACATATATATTTGTATTTCAGGATATATGATAATTTGAGTGTACATTGTCTCATTTGAGTGCTTTTGGTGTGGAAAAACACCTATTTTACAGTCAAAAACGTAAGTCTGAAGACCTGAATGGCGAAGCCACACATGGAGAAACTGAAGTGAAACAGGAAGATGGTGCTGAGGAGGTGAGTTGTCTTATTTCCTCCTCCTGCAACTCACTTTTTCAAACAGCCTAATCATTTATTCGAAATGTGCCCCAGTCCCAGGAGAAGCGTCTAAAAGTGGAGTCTGATGACAAGTAAGTTCCTCAAACATCCCGAGATGGCGCTTCCTTGAATTTGTCTCTAAATTACTTGACTTTGACAGGGCTGTTCCTGAAGAAGCCAAACCTGAGACCAAGACAGTTTCTGCAGCAAAGGTAACATGTAATAGCATTTTCCTCTTGGGGAAAGAAATGATCTCTTACAGGGTTGCAAAAAAATTTGAGCAGCTCGCAGGAAATGTTAAAAGCCACCACAGTATCCATAATTTTCCCTTTTTATAGCATCTCAATCACATGGTATCATCAGATGCCCCAAGGGTCAACTCTTGCAGCAAAATGCACGTTGTGAAATGACACCTCGATCGACAATTGTCAATTTTCCATGTCTTCTTTTAAATCTATTTCACACAAGTTACTCATACTGCAACACTTTAACTCAAACACGTAGAGTATTTGAGGAAAGATCTCCTTCTCTTGCATTTTTTTTTTTTAATGACTTGAGTGTCTTTCCCATTTATACAGTAAGTGTCCCAAAAAGTGAATTGCACCTGTCGATAATTTATACAAAAGGAATTTTGCTAGTCTCACATTTTGTGTGCCTTTTAGGCTCCGCCTCCCAAATGTCCAGATTGCAGGCAATATTTGGACGACTCAGACCTGAAGTTCTTTCAAGGGGATCCAGACACTGCGGTGAGTGTGAATGTTTTCATTTATTTTGATGCCTTTCAATGATGTGTGAAAGCCAGCGTGGTCGTGTCTTCAGCTAGACGAGCCTGAAATGCTGACTGACGAGCGCCTCTCCTTGTTTGACTCGAACGAGGACGGCTTCGAGAGCTACGAAGATCTGCCGCAGCACAGGATCACAAACTTTAGGTGACACACAGTTTGACTTGTAAATAAGAAATCGTTAGTTTCGCTATTTGAAGAAAAATCCTTCTGCAGTATCTACGACAAGCATGGCCATCTTTGTCCCTTTGACGCTGGACTGATTGAGAGGAACGTGGAGCTCTACTTCAGTTGTGTTGTCAAACCAATCTATGACGACAACCCCTGCTTGGATGGTAAAGACCACGTTGGCATGTCCATTCATGTACTCTCATGCGACACATGATTAGGCACATCTGCATGATCTGAGCACACTCAAAGAGTTTTTAAATTTAGTTTTTTTTTTTTTTTTTTTTGCAATTATAAAATGTTTAAATTTTTAAGTATTTATACTTTTTTTTTTCTTCACTTTTTATATGTGTATATATATGTGTGTGTGTGTATATATATATATATATATATATATATATATATATATATATATGTGTGTGTGTTACTGCAATTAACAAATTCTGTTGTTTTTTTATTTTTCTTCCTCTTTTACCCTCTCCCAGATACTGATTTAATATTGACATTAATTCAGTTTTTATCTTTCATTTTTTTAAAGGGGCAACATTTTAACTGTTTTTGGAATTCAGTTGCCCAAGGGACAAACTGTTGCTCAGTCTGATGCAGTGCTGTTGTACTACTACTATTACTACTGCATATCTCTGACAGTGTCAGATTTTGTTAATATGTCAAGCTCAATAGATTGCACCAGCATACCTAATAGTGTGGAGGACAGGTGTAAGTGAATATGTTGGCATTAATTGATTACTTTTCCGTCTTGAGGTGGTGTTCCTGCAAAGAAACTTGGCCCCATTAATGCCTGGTGGATTACTGGATTTGACGGAGGAGAAAGAGCTCTCATTGGGTTCACCACTGGTATTGCAACTGTTCTTGTTGTTTTGACCGAAATGGTATTTTTCCTGTCTGATGGAGATTAAGTGTTTCTTCTCTCTGGCCAGCGTTTGCCGACTACATCCTGATGAATTCCAGCGAGGAGTACTCTCCAATCTTTGCCTTGATGCAGGAGAAGATCTACATGAGCAAAATTGTGGTGGAGTTTCTCCAGAAGAATCCGGACGCCAGTTATGAGGACCTTCTCAACAGGATTGAGGTGAGGATGAGGGGGACTGCTGAATTTGATGCAGTCTCAAATCCCCATTCTGCTACTACCTTTATGATGAGTTGAGTGATTTTACAAATATGGTTCCTTGCCCTTTACGGAACTACACATTCGAATGCTGAACGGAAATGACTGTTATTGTAACTGGACATTTTGCTTCTTTCCGTGTCTTCAGACCACGGTGCCGCCGCCAGGCCTCAACTTCAACTGCTTCACTGAGGACACACTGCTGCGCCACGCCCAGTTTGTGGTGGAGCAGGTAGAGAGCTACGACGAGGCGGGCGACTCGGATGAGCAGCCGATCATCGTCACGCCCTGCATGCGTGACCTCATCAAGCTGGCCGGCGTTACACTGGGCAAAAGGTATGACTTTCTTTGCTACGGCAGTTTGATTAATGCGAGGGCTCCGCCTTGGCTGCCTTTTTAAGTTGCAGCTCCTCCAAATGCCCCTGATATTAAAGTTGTAGCTTTTCTTGGAAATAATTATTGGCTTGAAGTACTCGCTAACATCTGCCATTCCTCTGACATTTCCTAATGCAGCATGCTGCTGTACTGGTAGGTAGGCCTGAATGCATTATTGGCTTGTGTGATGTGGAAAAAAAAATCCATGCTCATGTTTTGTATGGCTTCACATAGTCATTTGTATGCACTAGTGTCATTGTGCCATGTGGTTTGTCAAGTCACTCCATAAGCTGTGTGGCGCAGAGCGACACCCACACAAATGTAATGTTATCCAGAGCAAGGGTTCTGTCCGCCTCTCACAAACATAAGGGCTATTAGCTCACTAAAAGCAGCGTTTTGGCTGAAGCTCTTTATGTGGCTGCTGAAAGAATAGCTTCCGATGGCATAAATCACGTTAAGAGCACATGTAGCAGACTGGATAGTGCTTCGAAGGTTCAGGTGATCAGCCCAGTGTTGCCATGGAAACTAGTACATGATGGTCTTTGAATTTGGAGTCTACACCCTCTCACTTTGCCGTTGTTCATGTTAAAATCTTTGAATTACTTGGAAAACCTCATGTTAACTCCAGAATTTTGTGCAATATTACAAGCATAGACTGATCGTTCATGAGCATTATTACCTTCTCTTGCTAATAGGTCGTGAGGTGTTCATTGTGTCTACTGCATTTATAGTGAGGTCTGAACTCTGTATACTAAACTGATACTCTTTTGTACCTGTTATAGATTAAAGTAGTCCATTTGAATTAATTATGCTTCTAAACAATTGGGACACACGCTTGTTAAACCCAAAGATTTAAAATGCAATATGAAGAATAAATACAGAATTGCTGATGATAGGTTTCATTCATACTCGCACTGCACTCCTGCAGCACATGTGGGTGAGTTTGGAGATACACTCCAAGGAGCGCTCTTCTTCAATCAGAATGTTTTTCAAATGTGCCGTTCCGTTATTCACAGTGGCCCAAAAAAGGAGAACAGTGCAGGCAGTTAATGCCTGCATTCAGAAATTAATATGAACGGAACACGCTCTTCATCAGGTCAGCAGCCGAGGATGACAATGTGGTGGCCATTAACTACTTTAAAGGTTTTCTCTTTTACAGTTGTATCTTTAAACAGCTTACCTTAACGTGAATCTTCTGTCGCATTGTAGCCAAAAAGTTCCTTTCTGGTGGATTCATAAGCCTTTTAGATCTTAGTTGCTGAAAGTGAAACCAAGTTACCATGACTACCCTTCTTTGTTTTAAAACAAATGTTTTTTGCAATGTTTTGTTGTATTGTGTGGTTGCTTTTCAAGAACATAAAGGGCCAGCGCACTGAGTTTAAAACCCAGCTCAGAACTGAAACATGGTGCTGCTTCATTTCATGTGAATTGGTGCTCAGTAATACCGACGCAAATCGGACTGTACCGCCTTCGGTACCCATCCCAGTGTATGTAGTTTAAAAATCCCCAATTATCAGTATGCGTTTGTCCTGCTTTACTCTTCATTTTACAGCTTCACTTGTCACTTTTCACATGTTGCATGGCTGGATGCTTTAGATGATTGGCCAATCGATTCATCTTGACATTTAACACAACCACCAGCAGCTCTTTAGGTCTTAAATAACAAATACCTGAACGCAAATGGTCTTTTTCTATTGAAACCAGGCGAGCTGCTAGACGGCAAGCCATCCGTCACCCCACCAAGATTGAGAAGGACAGCAAGGGTCCCACCAAAGCCACCACCACTAAGCTGGTCTACCTGATCTTTGATGCCTTCTTCTCGGAGCAGCTCGAGCAGGACGACAAGGAGAGCTCCACCAAACGGCAGCGCTGCGGCGTCTGCGAGGTGAGCCTTTGCCACACCAAGACTGTGGACCGGGTCTGACTCTGCAGCTGTATATCAATATGGAATGTGGAAGTCTTTACATTGGTCTCTTTTAGGTTTGCCAATCTCCTGACTGTGGCAAGTGTGCTGCCTGCAAGGACATGATTAAATTTGGAGGAAGTGGAAAAAGCAAGCAGGCGTGTAAGCAAAGGAGGTGAGTGTGAAGAAGTACCACACATTACTACTATTCTGAAATAGCAAGAGTCAACAAAGGATGATGTAGTTTGTGTAGTGGCATAAGAATACTTGGTCATGTGGCAGTGGCATAAGATGGCAAGCCTAGGTGGCAGTTTTTCAGCAGTCAGTTGGTAGTCAAGGCTTTCTTGTAATGTTAATTCTAAACTTGGGTGTCTGTTAATGCCCTAGGAATGGTCTTGGTAAATGGAGGACCCCCAGCATTGGAACCAAAATTATGTTGAGCAGCTTATCCTACATATACAGCAAACATCAAAACAATTGGGTGATGCCCAAATATGTTGTCTTACCACCTTTTTGTTGTTTGTAGTAAATTAGACAAAACTGGGATTGAGCTTCAACACGAAAAAAAAACAAAACAAAAAAACAACATACTTAGGGTCCCCTGGAAGTTACCCAACCTCCACCTCGTAGGTCGACGTCCATGCCACCCCTGAAAACTATTTCATCGCACGGTGTTCCTAACCTTAACCTGTCCCATCATTAATGGAAGATGTTTCCTCATTTGTCAACCCCCCAGATGCCCCAATCTGGCCGTGAAGGAGGCTGAGGATGATGAGAACATAGAGGAGGAAGATGTCCCCATAAAGAGTAAGAAAGCATCTCGGGTGAAGAGGAAGAAGCAGACTCAGTGCAAGCTGACGTGGGTCGGCGAGCCAATTCAGGTACGGGCTGCTTCTTTCTTGCACTCAAGTGTGTCACAAATGACTCAGTGATTGTCTTCTCTTGTTTTCAGTGCGAGGGCAAAAAGCAGTACTACAAAAAGGTCTACGTGAATGATGAAGAGCTGGCGGTGGGTGACTGTGTCTCCGTTTCCTCAGAGGATCCGGCTACTCCGTTGTATCTGGCAAGGTACAGCACAGTTCTTTAGTTTGTTTGCTTGTTTTTGTCCATGCATTTGTGGCAAGAAAAACATTTGTTTGCATTATTACTTTATACAATCATCCCACTGACATCTTATTCTGTATTAAAAGTTATTGCTCATGTTCCCCAGCTTTATTTGTTCTTTGAAGGTAATGTTTAACAACTTTGCTGCTTGTGGACTTGTATGTCAGCATTAGGGTTTCAAAGTAGATTTTAAATACTTGAGTTTTCTAGTCTGGATTAGGCTTTAAAACACTTGCACAGTAGTGCTTTGCCTCACAAGTTTGCACAATTGAAATTAATAAACATGCCATTAATCTGTTCCAGCCCCACCAAATGCACCGACAAAAAGTGATTAAAAAAAACAAAAGTAGCACTCTGCAGTATTGCGTCATAAAAACATTCACTAATATTCTGTAAGAAAATAGTGTCAGGGATATGGCATCATGAGATCATGCTTCAGTATATTCACATGCATGACTTGTTAAGTTGCAGTACAATTACGTTTGCTTTGCATAGAGGGTAAAGAATGTGAGTCTTGCTATTGTCCATGAACTTGTGCTGTAATGTTTACTTTCTGTTTCAAATGTTTTCTTGTGCTCCAGGATCACGTCAATGTGGGAGGACAACAACGGCAAGATGTTTCACGCCCACTGGTTTCTCCGCGGCACACAAACGGTGCTCGGCGAGTCGTCTGACCCCCTGGAGCTTCTCATGGTGGACGAGTGCGAGGACATGTCGCTCAGCTACATCCAAGGCAAAGTCGATGTCACCTACAAGGCCCCCTCCAACAACTGGTTCATGGAGGTAAGTCCACCTTGCTTCTGTTGAGTAGGGGGACAGTCTTCATCTTATGCTATGCTCACTGCTACTTTTGCGCATCAGGGAGGGATGGATGTTGACGTCAAGGTGATTGAAGACGACGGGAAAAGTTTCTTCTATCAGTTCTGGTACGACACGGATTTTGCTCGCTTTGAGTCGCCGCCCAAGACCACGCCGTCAGATGACTGCAAGTTCAAGTGAGGGCAAGCAAGCATTTATTCCATTCACAAGATAACGTTCCTCCACTCTAATCCCAGAATTTCCTTCTTTTGTTTTGATAGGTTCTGCAGCAGCTGCATGAGGATTAAAGAGCGCGAGGAGCGGGAAAAGCCTTGCGCCTTTGAGCCCCTGGATGAAAATCACGACGCAAAGGCGCTCTACGCGTTGGCCTGTTTCAGAGGCGAGCAGTTCAGGGTGGGAGATGGTGTCTACATGCCGCCCGAGGCCTTTAACTTCAGGTGACACTCAAGATTCTCAGAAATACAAACAGCTCATTTTAGGAGCTGTTGATGTTGCTGCTACTGCACCCACCCCAAATAAAATTGCAGATCATACAAATGAACCTCTACAGATATTAGAAATTGCTTTGATCGTCACGATTCGTGCACTGTCTTCTCTCTGCTGTTAGTGTGAAAGCAGCCAGCCCGGTGAAACGCTCCCACAGGAAAGAGGACGTGGATGAGGACCTGTATCCGGAATACTACAGGAAGTCCTCGGACTACATTAAAGGCTCCAACCAGGATGCCCCGGAACCGTTCCGCGTCGGCCGCATCAAGGAGATCTTCTGTCACCGACGCAGCAATGGCAAGGCTGACTTGGCAGAAGTCAAACTGCGACTCTACAAGTTCTACAGGTAAAAGATGGACTCTTATGCTCTTCTTGGACTGTTTACATTAAAAAAAAAACATAAAATCAAATAGAAATGAATGTATTTCCTGTTAAGACCTGAGAACACCCTCAAAGGAGTGAAAGCCAGCTACCACACTGATATCAATCAACTGTATTGGAGCGACGAGGAGGTCACGGTCAACATGTCAGATGTGCTCGGACGCTGCCAAGTCGAATACGGAGAGGACCTCAATGAGCCGGTTCAAGACTATTCCAACGGGGGACCTGACCGCTTCTATTTCCTGGAGGTATTGTGTGCGCACCACGTTTAGTAACATCTTTACTCACAATTTGGGGCAATTATGCTTTAAGATGAATTATTCCCATCAATGTACAATTTTTCAGGTGTCTTAAACATTCTGACATAACATCCAAATAGAGTGACTCGAGTACATATTAGTAGCTGTGAAAGTCAATTTTTATGTCTCCTTTAATGTTGTCTTGTAGGCTTATAATGCCAAAAGCAGAAGTTTTGAGGATCCTCCAAACCACGCTCGCTCTGCCACACACAAAGGCAAAGGAAAGGGTAAAGGAAAAGGTAGAGTATAGAAAACATGCATTTATTAAAAGTTCCTCTACAATTGATTTCAGGCAACTTTTTTTTTTTTTAAATCATTATTGATATGATAAGATTAATTTTTTACAACCCCAATCATATAACATCTTTTTATTTCCTAGGTAAAGGCAAAGGGAAAGCCTCCACCGTTCAGGAAACCACGGAACAGCCCACTGAAACGCAAACTCCGCAAGTCCATAAATATCGCACCCTGGACGTGTTCTCAGGCTGCGGCGGTCTCTCCGAAGGCTTCCACCAGGCTGGTACGAGTTCCTTCCCACACGGTTAAATGCTCTAACCCAAACAGGTTACCAAGTGTAGGTCCATTTTTCATTTTGAAGGCATTTCCGAGACGGAGTGGGCCATCGAAATGTGGGAGCCGGCGGCTCAGGCCTTCAGGCTCAACAACCCGGGCACCACCGTGTTCACCGAGGACTGCAACGTGTTGCTCAAGCTGGTCATGTCGGGCGAGAAGACAAACTCTCTGGGCCAGAAGCTGCCACAGAAGGGGGACGTTGAGATGCTCTGCGGGGGCCCGCCCTGCCAAGGCTTCAGCGGCATGAATCGCTTCAACTCGCGCACCTACTCAAAGTTCAAGAACTCGCTGGTGGTCTCCTACCTCAGGTGACAAGCCAAACACAAAATGAAACCACATAGATGAGGATTGGCTAACGTTTGGCTGCCTGTCTTGTAGTTACTGTGATTACTACAGACCAAAGTTCTTCCTGCTGGAGAATGTGAGGAACTTTGTGTCGTTCAAAAGCTCCATGGTCCTCAAGTTGACTCTGCGCTGTCTCGTCAGAATGGGATACCAGTGCACCTTTGGCGTCCTGCAGGTACATTTATCCTCATCCCTTTAATACAGACGATTGGTTTGATACTTCCAATATTTTAGGCATTGTGTGTGAATAATCCCCTTTCCATTTTTAAGACTCCACAATAGTATACATGAATTTAAAACTACGGTATTTGAAAAGATCACTATAAACTATTGAATATGTAGTTTTAAATGTTTGTGAACAGACCACTACCGATAAAAGGGTCCGCATGTAGACGACATTAGTGTTCCAGTTGTGACAAAAAAAAAAATGTTTTGGACAAAAATGTCAATTTTTGAGATTTCTCTCAAAATAACATCCTTGATGTCTCTATTTTTAGTTTCCCAGCAGTTGAATTTGTATTATAATTTATGAAAATAATTATTAGAACAAATGCATCGTTAGCCAACGTGTTTTTAGTAGACTTTAGCTAGCAGCACATCTCGGAAACCTGCCTCAAAATAACCCAGAGTTCCTCGCCTCAACGTCACTTCACAATTATATACAGTAAATGGATGTAGCAACCAATACAAGTCGAAAGACACCATAAGGTGACTGTCCAGGACGAAATTGAACATAGGCCACCCCTAGTCAGAACAATCGCATCCTACTAATGATGTCATGGGTCCGTACACCGCGGCCAAGATTTGTGATCCAAACAGAGATAATAGTCAATTCGGAGAACTATTTCTTAAATAAGTCTATTTCTACTTTTAATTTAAATTTAAGGTACTGATCGCCTCTTAATTTATTTTGTTATTGCGTGTTATTGTTTTGCATACAGCATGCTCTAATTTAGGTTCGGAATTAATTAAAAATGCTTGATGTCTTTATCAGGTGTTTCAGCAAGCTTTCTGATGAACCTTTTGACGCAAACCTCTTGAAAATAGGTTCAAGACAGAACGTCTCGCAATTTATTTATTTTTTTGGTGTATTGACTGAGGTGACATAAAGGGGGTGACGCGAGACAGCCCAATCATGGTAAAATATACGATTTACAACAGGCCCAGCAAAATGACGTTAGCAGGAAATTTGCCGGTCATGGCAAAAATAACCACTGCTATTTTGTATAACAACGGAAAATTAGCAGGGAGTTGGAGGGAATGACCATCACAGACCTCAGTTCGTACACAAAGCCAAAATGGGATGTTTGAGTTAATTATTATTATTTTTTTTTTATTTAGGCAAAATTTGTCCAGCCCTAGTTGTAACTAGTAATGGTTGCCTATACTAAATAAGCTAACATTGATTCATTACATTATTGTTGAGCATCGATGCAACTTATTGACACATAGTGGTCTGTGTACTAATCGCGGTCCTTGTGCTCCAACCTTTTTATGATAGTTTTTCAATGTGTCATCCCTTTGAGGATTAGGGTTTTTAAACTGTCATTAGAAAATAATGTCAAGTTACGTGAGATCATCCTTTCATGAGGTGCGTTTGCTGCTGTTCATTGTGTCACGTGATCAGGCGGGTCAGTACGGCGTGGCCCAGACTCGCCGCAGAGCCATCATCCTAGCCGCCGCTCCCGGAGAGAAGCTTCCTCGCTATCCGGAACCTCTGCACGTGTTTGCCCCCAGAGCCGTCTCCCTCAGCGTGGTGGTGGACGAGAAGAAATACGTCAGCAACGTCACACGGTAAGTTTGACCTCTCACGCGCGCTACACTCATCATCAAATGGCGTTGTAACACGGCGTCTTGCGTCCAGCGGCAACGGCGGAATCTACAGAACCATCACAGTCCGAGACACCATGTCTGACCTGCCTGAGATCCGCAATGGCGCCACCGCCTTGGAGATTTCCTACAACGGCGAGCCTCAGTCGTGGTTCCAGAGGCAGATCCGCGGCACACAGTACCAGCCCATCCTCAGGGATCACGTCTGCAAGGTAAGCATGCAACCAGAGGAAATGTTTTCGGACTGTAATGCTCACTAAGGAAATGTTCACTAGCTCACATCTACTCTCTGCCTCTGGCAAGTGATGTCATGACATGCTTTTGGTAGTACACTTAATTCATTTGAAACAGCATCATACCAACATGAAAAATGTTTGGGGTTTTTTAAATCACAAAAGTCTATAACTGCCCTAAAACATAAAACTTGCATTTTGTATAGGACATGAGTGCTCTGGTGGAAGGCCGCATGCGCCACATCCCATTGGCACCCGGCTCAGACTGGAGAGACCTTCCCAACATCGAGGTGCGCCTGAAGGACGGCACCATGGCCAAGAGGCTGCGCTACACGCACCCAGACAAGAAGAACGGACGCAGCGGCACGGGCGCGCTCAGAGGCGTCTGCACCTGTGCCGGAGGTGAGCTTGGGTTTCGAAGACTCTTGCATGAAGTCACCAGCACGCTAACATGCTTTTGCGCGCCTATGCAGGAAAGCCTTGCGATCCGGCCGACCGGCAGTTCAACACGCTGATCCCGTGGTGTCTGCCTCACACGGGAAACCGCCACAACCACTGGGCGGGACTTTACGGAAGGCTGGAGTGGGACGGCTTCTTCAGCACCACCGTCACCAATCCTGAGCCCATGGGGAAACAGGTTCAAAGAAAAAAAGACCAAACACAAGCCTTTTTTTTTTATTATTATTATTATTATTATTATTTTTATTTTTGGCACTACCATTTATTTATTTTTTTATTCCAGGGTCGCGTTCTGCACCCCGAGCAGCACCGAGTGGTCAGCGTGAGGGAGTGCGCGCGCTCGCAAGGCTTCCCCGACACGTACCGTTTCTTCGGGAACATCCTGGACAAACACAGACAGGTGAGCAACCGCACTGGCATATTGAGCCACACTAAAGAGAATCGGGCTTTAATTGCCATCTTGTCGTCGGCGCCTGGCAGGTTGGCAATGCTGTGCCCCCGCCCCTGTCCAGAGCCATCGGGTTGGAGCTTAAGAAGTGCGTTATTGAAAGGATGAAGGAAGAACAGACAGCAGGTGACCACACTTGCCCATATGTCTGTCTATTGTTGAAACGACTAAACACATCATGTGACTGAACATATCCCCTGTTTTCCTGCAGAGAATATCAAACAAGAGAAGATGGAGGTGTCAGATTAGTGTGTGTGTGTGCGTGCGTATGTGTTCTCCTGCCCGCAAAAAGTGTCCATAGTTGGAGATGATTAAATGAATTCTGGGCCTTTTTTTTTTTTCTTTTTTTTTTTTTAAATGAAAGTGTTTTTAAATCCTTGTTAACATGTTGGACAAATTGTATGTCGTTTTTATATGTAATATTTCAAATAAAGCTCTTATCACATGGATCAGGTCTTCACTTGGATCTTAGGACTCTTGAGATAGGATCACTTATGATGCAAAGACCTGTATATGTCAGCACTTTTGCGCCAATAACTGTCTTGCCCTTGGTAACTAATTACAATATTAAGTATTGCCAGTGTAACGGAAATCGGTCCAATTAATTACTAAATCAATAATTAATTATTAAATTAATTGACTCATTAATTGAAGGAAATGCAAACTAATTATTTAGATGAATTCTGAGTAAGCCTGTGGAGCCCCACATCTATTTTTGATAATTTTATCAGGATAACAGATGAGAACCTTGTTGAATCAGTCATTAAAATGAACCCTTTTTACAATTTTTTTTTTTTTTTCACCTTTGAGGTTAGGCTACTATAAATTGATGAAAAACACAGTAAACAAGTCTTGATTTTGTGCATATTTATTTTATAACCTATGTGGGAAAATAATGTGGGAACTTAAACAGAAGCAAAACTCTACCTACTGTGATAGGAAATAAAAACAAGAACTAAGGCGATAGAAGAAAACAGAAACGGTCTTCACAAAACTGCATTGCGAGGGAATGCAAAGATGTTTTGTGCGGGAACGCAAAGTTGTTTTTTTTTCTACCATGTCACCTTCGGGGCTCCGTACGTTTCTGAAACCCTTTGACTTTTTAATTTTGTGTCAGTCAGAGCGGATGGAGGCTGTCTGTCTGTTGGGGATGCTATTGGCCCCCCAACCCCCACGGTGGCATGTCCAACTCAACTCAAGTTTATTTATATAGCGCTTTCAAACAGCCTGAACTGTCACAAAGAAATTAAATTAAGATTCCTTTGTCTGTTATGAGGTTGCAAAAGTTACAACCGGCCGATATTTGTTAGATCAGGAATTCTGTTTAAGAAGCAGTTTTGTTCCCAAAATACCTTATTAGGAAGTCACTGTAAAGGCAGTATAAAGAGGTTTGTACATCTTCAGTGTAATGGGAGATAAGTTAACAAAAAAAAAGGGTTGTAATGCAAATGCATTCAAATTCAAGTTTGAGTGTTGCTGCACCCAAAGGTGAATGTTTGTAGGCCTCTTGCGCAAGTGCCCATCTCACTAGATTATTTATTCAAAGGGGAGATGGGAAATTACTTTTTTTTTTTTTTAATGCATCATCACAGAGTAGCCAACTCTTTCATGAGACAAAACTGGCTAATTTCAACAAGCAAAGAAATATGTCTCTTTAAGAAAACAGTGACAAGTGATGATGAGGATTCTCTTTATTAGAGTAACAGGCAGGCATATTTTAGTGAACAAATGTGGCCTTCGATTGAATATCCTTCAGTTGTTTGATGGTCTGCAAAGAGAAAAACATGCTCAGTCAGTACACTTTTAAACCCTTCACATTATAAGCAGTGTCAACTTACTTGGCCCATTCAACATTGAGAATGAGATGATCGTATCCGAATCCTGACACGCCCGCAATGGCTCTGGCCGCATCCTCGCGACGGTGGAAACTTATGAATGCGAAGCCCTGCGACGCGTGGACACGTTTGATTTGCTTTTTGTGTTCAGCTATGAGGAAAAACGGCGAGTGTGGAGACGGCTCACCTTGGACTGCCCGGTGTTCTTGTCTTTGGCCAGGTAGATTCTCGAGATGGAGCCGAAGGGTCTGAAAAGCTCCTGCAGGTCCGTCTCGCGGGTGTCTTCCGACAGGTTGGTCACACGGATGGTGGCGTTGTCGTCGGCTACAGACATATTTTGGTTTGGGGTATTTATAAGCGGCATCTACCAGGAGAATTGATTTTTTTTCATTCCCCCACCCTTTTCAATTCTTGACCTCACCTCTGCGGTTGGGCTGCATGGACTCGCCTCTGCGCGTACCCCCGTCCCTCAGGCTGGGGGGCACATATTTGCCAGTCTTGCTCTGTGCAGGCTGCACAGGCTCTGTCTCGGCTGATATGACATAAAATTGATATTTTTCAAAATCTATAATTGAGTTTGCGAACTAAAACAACTGTGTGACTGTAATCTCTTATTGGTCACAAGGTAATGCAATTGATTAGCACCAGCTCATTCCCACCCTAGCACTGGATATCCACACAGTACCTGAGCCGGCAGGTTTTTCCTTGTCTGAGGTGGACAGGCCGAGCTGCTCGGCCAGCTCCTTCTGCATGGGGCCCAAGGTGTCCTTATAGGGACAGCGGGTGGTCCAGTGGTCGCCTTTGCAGATACGACAAGACACGATCTTCTGTCCTTTCAGCTTGTTCATGGGGTCCTCATCCTGGTCTTGGGCGTTCAGATCCTGGGGTAAAGTAGACAACTCATCAGACCCATTCCGCAGAGTTCCCTCGGAGCAAGAGCCGATCCTCACCTCTTTGCTGGAGATGAACGTCATGAAGACGTCATCGCTAACGGTGGTTGTGGCCACATTCGGACCCGCGGCGTCAAACTCGGAGTTGCCAAATTTCTTCCAGTTCTGGAAGTAAGATGGAAATTTTAACAAGTCACTGGTGCTTCATTTCCACTCCACTCTAAACTATAAAAGCCCACCTTCCTCCTCGCCACAGCTTTGGAGGCTTTCCTGGTCTCGATCTTGAACGTCCGTACAATCTACAAATAAATTACATTGTCATTTTTTGTTGAGTGGAGCCCGACAAAATCCGAATTACCTTCAACTTCTTGCCATCGTCATCAATTTTATACTCCGTAATAGTTTTTATGTTCCCTTTGATATTTTCTTTGGGGGGTGGTAGCGTTCCTGTTAAAGACAAAAATCAGTCCAACATTTCCTTCATCAATAGTTTAAACCACAAACTATGATATCAAAACACTTTCAAATGCTTACAAATAACCTCAAACATTGCTGTAGCCTTAAAAATAAAGAATGGTACTCGTGGGGCGGCCTGTGCTGGTACGCAAGTCTGTTTATGGATCCAACACAGCTGCATTCGCACAGACCTAGATGCTGCGTTTAATCCTACCAATCCTACTTTCACACCAGAAGTAGGGATGCAACGATATCCAAACAACGCGATACGATAATTATCGCGATATTGTGTGGGCTCTGGCGATATTTAAAAAAAGATCACAATAGTGTGTAAAAAAAAAAAAAAAAAAAAAAAGTTATGTCCAAAAGCACAATATTGTGCTTTTGGACATAACAGCAATGCATATAAACCACCTACAATCTCTAATAACAATATTGAGGCACTTACTTGCTAATGCAAGCACACATTCATCGCTTCACAAGCAAATTAGGTTCCCTTTCATCTGACAATTAGCATAGATTTTAAACATCGAAGGCCAAAACATCCCTAATGAAAATTAAATTCCACTAATAAACTAGCCACTAGAGGGTGCTAGAACTGCACAAATGGAAATCAACCTGACCTTTTTTTTTTTTTAACAGATGTGTTCCTTTTAAATATTGTGAACATGACGACGATAATGTGACAGTTTTAATATCACGGTATTCCCCTTATCCTGACACCCCTAAACATCAGCAGACAAGGGTTTCTGTCAAGTGTTTATCAGTTTTTTGGGGGTGTTAAAAGTCGACAGTAACCCCGGGTTTACACCGGTTGCGTGTGCGGTGCGACGCGTCTTGACTGCGTGCTCCGGACGCGTCAATTTTTTGGCCAATCCACACCGGCTCCGCACAGCTGCGGTCCGGCAGCTCCGTCGCCGACCACTTCCCGCTGTGTCTCGCGTGACCGCGCGCGATCATGTGGCATTAAAAACGACGACAAACACACAGAAAGTCTGTGCTCAACAGAGAAGCAGAAAGAGAGGTGGACTTTTATTATTTTGTAGCTTTCCACCGCCAATAAAAACCTCTCCTCGTCCATGTTCGCTGGTGTCCAAACCGTGAATGAGCACCTCACACTTTAACTCCAGGCCCGGCTATGCCCACATCACGTTTTGCTAGCATGCTTGCGAAACAGGAGCTGGCGAGTGTTTTATCTTGAAAGGTAACCGGAAATTTATTTTGAAACTGCGTCGGTCTTCCTGTCCCGCTCGATGTGTTTTGTGCTAGCTTGCCATTTGCCGGAGCCCTACCGCTGCGGCGTCCGGCAAAAATAGAAAATAGGCTATCCTTGCGGAAGGGCTGCGGCACGCCGCAGCTGAGACGCAGTTGACACGCAACGCACCCGCAAGCGGTGTAAACTGCACCATTCGAATGAATGGAATCTAATTGCTTGCGTCGCCGGAACGCACCGCAACCGCACCACAACCGCAACCGGTGTAAACCCGGGGTAACCGTGCATTGTCTCAACTTAGATGCTACAAAACAATCAATATCATATATACCATAAACAGTATTTTGCCACAAAAATAACAAATGTTGTACTTGTTTATGGAGGCTTGTTGAGTGACTAACTCGGTCGCAGTGTAATTTGTTAATGGATACAGTCAGCCGCAAAAGTTTCATTAAGCAGATAAGTTTGTTTCTTTGGCGTGTTTATGACTGACATTATCAATTAAACAGATGCTGCAATACAATATCATAATAACATAAGCAGTATTTTAAAATAAAAATAATGTTCAGACATGTTTTGTCAGAACATTGCAAGTAGGTGAGTTTCCGTAAATAATGGGGGGATAAAACCACACAGAAAGGATCATATTACATACATATTTGGGCAAAAGTGACATTTAGGAGTTTCCACTTATTTTCACTTTATCTGTTAAGAAAAAGAAAATAACAACTTCTTGCTGCTGGAAGCGGGTTCAACCAAAACACAGAAGACAGTAAAACAAATACCAAAACTTAGATTGTCATCATTAGCTGTTTCTATAAGCGAATGTAAACACGGATTTTTGTGGGGGAAACATGAGCCTTTATTTTAAATTAAAGAAGAAAAAAAAGTAGCCCTTTGAACACTATCGAGTCAACTGACTAACACACTAGCTTCCCCCAACCATATATTACGTCACATCCGAGAGCATATGTCGCCGCTTTTTCTGCTCGTCTACTTGCGTCAAATGTGCCACTTTCACGTGTATTAGTGACATTCATAATGCCCCCATCGTGAAAGAAAAAAAAAAGTGTGCACGCATAGTTCCACGTCAAGCACGTGGAAGCGTGAGTCACTAGCTGGGCTCGTCAGCAGTCACCGAGTTAGGTCGACGCATGCTAGCGTAGTACGCGCGAGCGTGTTTTACCTTCATCTACTTCCTCTTCGACTTGGTCGGCCCAGCTGGGCTTGGAGCTGAGGGGGAGATAGAAGAATGTTATTGGATTTAGATGCGGGGGAGAAATGGAAATTAGACGTTGGTTGAAGGCAGTACTCACTCGTCGTATTCAATCGACGGCATCTCGACCGCTCGGCTAGCTTAGGTTCAGGACCGGAAGAGGACGAAAAAGTGCAAGCGAGTTGCCTCCATGGTGACATCACTTCCTGTATTTAACATTCAGAATAAAAGTTTATTTGGTTCGCGATTATCGTCAATTGGACTATTCTACGAAAACGATCGCATTTTGGGGACCTAAACATTTACGAAAACTCACCAAACTATGCACAAATGACTTCCGCTTTCCCCGGATGAGCGCACCAACCTTACTGCGGTCAGGCCAGCCTCCACTCGAAAAGACGAAGTCAAGCCAGCCGCACCAACGATTGTTAATATTGTGCATTATGGTAACATGCGGATATGCCGCTGCGTTGGCCACCTTCAAAATAAAAGCTCCTCAAAACCTGGTTTAGGGTTTAAAATAAAGAATCATAAAAAAATAACGGTTTGTTATGCCAGAACCAGACCAGTTCTAAGGGACACTACACCACCCCAGTTATCCAACCAAAGTACTTTGAACAAAAACTGATGTTGCATTTCAAAATAAAACGAATTTGAAAATTGACATTTTAACTATTATTGCTGATTTTAAAAAAAATCATTAAAAAAAATCATGGTTTGTTATCCCAGGACCAGACCAGTTCTGAGGGACACTACACCACCCCAGGTATCCAACCAAAGTACTTTGAACAAAATCTGATGTTGCATTTCAAAATAAAACTCATTTAAAAATTGACATTTTAACTATTATTGCTGATTTAAAAAAAATAAAATAAATCATTAAAAATTCATGGTTTGTTATCCCGGGACCAGACCAGTTCTAAGGGACACTACACCACCCCAGGTATCCAACCAAAGTACTTTGAACAAAATCTGATGTTGCATTTCAAAATAAAACTCATTTGAAAAATGAAATCTCGACTATTATTGCTGATTTCAAAAAAATCATTAAAAATTCATGGTTTGTTATCCAAGGACCAGACCAGTTCTAAGGGACACTACACCACCCCAGGTATCCAGCCAAAGTACTTTGAACAAACTCTGATGTTGCATTTCAAAATAAAACTCATTTAAAAAGTTAAATCTCGACTGTAATCCCTGATTTCAAAAAATCGGTAAAAATTCATGGTTTGTTATCCCAGGACCAGACCAGTTCTGAGGGACACTACACCACCCCAGGTATCCAACCAAAGTACTTTGGACAAAATCTGATGTTGAATTTCAAAATAAAATTCATTTGAAAAATGAAATCTCGACTATTATTGCTGATTTTGAACAAAATCTTATGTTGCATTTCAAAATAAAACTCATCTGAAAATTTGATTTTCAGACATTAATCCCTGATTTCAAATAATCACTAGAAATTCATGGTTTGTTATCCCAGGACCAGACCAGTTCTCAGGGACACTACACCACCCCAGGTATCCAACCAAAGTACTTTAAACAAAATCTGATGTTGAATTTCAAAATAAAACACATTTGAAAATTGACATTTTAACTATTATGGCTGATAGTCGAGATTTCAAAGTACTTTGGCTGGATACCTGGGGTGGTGTAGTGTCCCTCAGAACTGGTCTGGTCCTGGGATAACAAACCATGAATTTTTAATGATTTTTTTTAAATCTGGGATTATAGTCGAGATTTCAAATTTTCAAATGAGTTTTATTTTGAAATGCAACATCAGATTTTGTCCAAAGTACCTTGGTTGGATACCTGGGGTGGTGTAGTGTCCCTTAGAACTGGTCTGGTCCTGGGATAACAAACTATGCATTTTTAATGTTTTTTTTTTTTTTTTTAAATCAGCAATAATAGTTAAAATGTCAATTTTCAAGTGTATTTTATTTTGAAATTCAACATCAGATTTTGTTTAAAGTACTTTAGTTGGATAACTGGGGTGGTGTAGCGTCCCTTAGAACTGGTCTGGTTCTGGGATAACAAACCGTTATTTTTTTATGATTCTTTATTTTAAACCCTAAACCAGGTGTTGAGCAGCTTTTAATTTGAAGGTGGCCAACGCAGCGGTACGTCGCCATGTTACCCGTAATGCACAGTATTAACAATCGTTGGGGCGGCTGGCTTGACTTCGTCTCTTCGAGTGGAGGCTGGCCTGACCGCAGTCCAACCTTCCGGTGCGGGCAGACTTCATTGGAACGCACTGTTAATGTGATGTAAAACTCTTAGCCTAAATCCTTAGCCCACTCAAAAAGAACAGGGGCCGCCCCTTGCAATAACAACTACTAATTAAATCTCCCAGAGCCGTGATTTGGACGGCTTAAGGCTGCTCTGGTAATGACGTAATTGTTTAAAATGATTACTACACGGAAATACAAGCCGTTTGAGTAGCTTAGAAAACTTTTTATTATCATAATTATTATTATTATTATTATTATTATTATTATTATTATTATTATATGTAAATTATGTATCGTAGCTCCTCTACGGGTCCACATTTTTTTTTTTTAATGATACGTTATTAGATAACAGTTTATTCGCACATTAACATGATAGAATAGGAAGGACTAGATCAAATGCACTTCTTCCTACTTTTGAATATGTAATTTATGACATTGATGAATTATTTTCTTTCTTCAAGTTTTTATTTTAACTGCATTTTAATTTCAAGTTATATTTCGTAATAAACCAACCAACCAACCAACCAACAACTCCTCTCTGGTCTGTAGTCTACTCTTCGCCGAAGTCGTCAATATTCTCCTGACTACCAGGAAAAAAAAAATATTGTCCAATCATGTTTATTTTGATATACCCCAATATTTGTGAAGTAATTGGAATGCTGCAAAAGATTTTTTTTTTGAAAAATAAAAAAAAAAGTTTTTATTTTTAAGCTATGGTGTGTCTACTACAGAGGACATTTTTTAAAACTCAAATACAATTAAAATATTTCAAATACTTTGTGTTCTTAAGAGTCTTATAGAACACATGCTAACAACATTTAAAGCCTAAATTTGTTCAGTAAAAAGTGTTATACTGTACACTTTTCCTATTCCCTAAAAAGTGCTTACACTGAGGGAAGCCCCACCCCTACACATTTGGTATCATTGGAAAGCTCTGAATGTCCTCTGTAGATCACAAAGGGATTTAATTCAATCGTATGGACTGGGTGGGAGATAATCAGATTTAAAAAGGTCCACTAAGGAGGACAAATTTTAATTGCTGGTAGTCAGGACTGGAGGATACTTTAAAGCAAATGTAATGATGCCTCTGCTGTTTATATTATTCATGTCAGCCCATGGTGACATGCTGAAACGTGCTTGTTATGGAAATTCGACAGCGGTGCAAGAATAATGAAATGACTCATGCATATTTTTAGGTTTTTAATACAATAAAATGGCAGCATGGGAATAATATACATACAGGCACATAAAAAGTAAAAAAGCCAGAAAGGCAGAAACAGATAATTTTGTAAACAGAGTAAAAACGCACTGTGGTGTATTGTTACTAATGTGACCGCTAGGCGGCGCTGTGGTATGTTGTTGACATGCAGGTTGAGAGAAAACAGTTCAGTAAAGGCATCACCGACCCAAGTTGCCGTCTGCCTCTTTTTATACAGCACTACACAAAGAGCTGTTAACTCCTGCTATAACAAAACCAACACAAGGTAAAGGACCACAACACACATCAAAGTTTAACTTCAAAAGACAGCTCTGGTTCTACTGTTAACAAACGGCGTCCTTGTGCAATCGAGTTATCCCTGCGAATGTTTAACAAATTACAACAAACTGTCTCCGGTGGTCAGCATAAGAGGAGGAAAAAAAACAAGGCAGTTAAAACCTGTCTATATGCGCACAGCAGTGATGTACTGTCTCTACTCTTCTTCGATGCTTTGACAAATGCACGCAACCACACTCATAAGAAACAATGACGAAAATATACTCCAAAACGCTGACAACTGGTGAGGTTCTCTGAAGGAAAACAAATGGCAACTGCCACTACCGGAAAGGGCGGTGCCTCAGAGATTTTCCCGGAATACGTCACGGCTATTTGTGCATAGAGTCCCTACGCTTTTGCAGCCATTAGGCCACGTGGTAAATTTTTATTTTTTTATTTTTTAAATGAAAACTAGTGTAAATAAAATAAGCACATGGAAAAAAATAATAATCGTACGGTTACAGTTTTGTTCAGTTACGTGACGAGTCGATGACCAAATAGTTCTCAGCGTGTCGTTCATAAGATCGAAACGTGACGCGGCGGTGTGCATCAGTGGTATGGTGGTTGTCTCCCAACCCAGAAGTTGTGGGTTCGATCCCAAACCTTTGTGACCATGTCGAAGTATCCTTGAGCAAGATACTGATACTGAATTGCTCCTGATGCTGCGTCATCAGTAGGTGAATGGGTAGTCAAAAATGTGAAGCTCTTTGCTTTGAGGGCCTTATAGGTGGAAAAACGCTATGTAAATTAAGTGCCATTTGCCAAGGTCCATACTATACATCGTCCTTTAAAAAAAAAACAGAAAAAAAAAACACGTGATGATGTTATCGTTATTGCCCAAGTGTCCATCTCACTAGCATTATAAATTCAAAGGGAAGATGGTAAATTAGACTTTTTATGCATCACTTTTTTATGCAGGAGACAAAAACTGGCTAATTTCAACAAGCAAAGAAATGTATATGTCTATTTGACAAAACAGTGACAAGCAAAGTGATGAGGATTCTCCTATTTGAGTAACAGGCAGCCATGTTTTACTACAGTTTTACTACAAATGTCGCCTTCTGATGGAATATTCTGAAGTCTTCAGTTGTTTGATGGTCTGCAAAGAGAAAAACGTGCTCAGTCAGTACACTTTTAAACCCTTCACATTATAAGCAGTGTCAACTTACTTGGCCCATTCAACGTTGAGAATAAGATGATCGTGTCCGATTTCTGACACGCCCGCAATGGCTCTGGCCGCATCCTCGCGACGGTGGAAACGGATGAACGCGAAGCCCTGCGACGCGTGGACACGTTTGATTTGCTTTTTGTGTTCTTGTCTTTGGCCAGGTAGATTCTGGAGATGGAGCCGAAGGGTCTGAAGAGCTCCCGCAGGTCCGTCTCGCGGGTGTCTTCCGACAGGTTGGTCACACGGATGGTGGCGTTGTAGACAGCTACAGACGTATTTCGTTTTGGGGTATTTATAAGCATCATCCACCAGGAAAATTAATTTTTTTTCATTCCCCCACCCTTTTCAATTCTTGACCTCACCTCTGCGGTTGGGCTGCATGGACTCGCCTCTGCGCGCACCCCCGTCCCTCAGGCTGGGGGGCACATACTTGCCAGTCTCTTTCTGTTCAGGCTGCATGGGCTCCGGCTCGGCTAATTTGATGTAAAATAGATCATATTTGACAAAAGTCTATAAATTACTTTGCCTACTACAACAAATTGTGTGTCTGTAATCACTTATTGGTCACAAGGTAATGAAGTTGGAGTTGCCAAATTTCTTCCAGTTCTGGAAGTAAGATGGAAATTTTAACAAGTCACTGATGCTTCATTTCCACTCCACTCTAAACTATAAAAGCCCACCTTCCTCCTCACCACAGCTTTGGAGGCTTTCCTGGTCTCGATCTTGAACGTCCGTACAATCTACAAATAAATTACGTTAATGTCACTATTTGTTTCGTGGAGCCTGACAAAATCCGAATTACCTTCAACTTCTTGCCATCGTCTTCAATTTTAAACTCTGTAATAGTTTTGATGCTCTCTTTGATGTTTTTTTTGGAGGGTGGAAGCGTTGCTGTCAAAGACAAATAATATAAGTTCAACATTTCCTTCATCAATAGTTTAAACCACAAATAGAGGACTGTCTCAGAAAATTAGAATATTGTGATGAAGTCCTTTATTTTCTGTAATGCAATTAAATAATCAAAAAAGCCATACATTCTGGATTCATTTCAAATCAACTGAAATATTGCAAGCCTTTTATTGTTTTAATATTTGTGATTATGGCTTTTTTTAAAAAATTTTTTTACTTGATCTGAGGAAATATTCTAATATTTTAAGATAGGATACTTGAGTTTTCTTAAGCTGTAAGCCATAATCAGCATTATCAACAGTAATTGTAAAAAAAACAAAGGTGGCCTGGGTTGAATTTCTCACCCCGGGAGACATTTTTTGAGTGGGGGGGTGACTTTTTCGTTCTTTATTCAAAGCTACTTATATTAATTGTATATTAAAAGCTAGTGAAATTTAATTAAAAATATGGCTTGTAATCTATTGCCTCATTTTAACTGAGTAGATCTGGTGCTTTTTTTTTCTAATTACAGTGAACGTCGCATATTTTCAAAAAAAAAAAAAAAAAAAAAAAAAAAAAAACATACAACAATCTTAAAACATTATTCAACAAACTTTAAAACATTTAACATAAGGAAGTTTAAAATAATATTTAAAAAAAACAATTAAAGCTGTTTAAAAGTCCCTAATCAAAGGTATAAGAAAAAAGCAGTTTTTAACCTGGATTTAAAAGCATTTACACTCGGGGCTGACTTCACTTCTGTTGGTAGCCTATTCCATCTGTGTGCAGCATAATAGCTAAATGCAGCTTCACCACCAGTTGACCGTATAATTTCATGCAGGGATATAGCGGCAATGCTGTCACGTACGTTGGCGTTACGTGAAGCTATGGCGAATATTTATGAATGAAGAAAGCTATCTAGTTTTATACTCAAGTAAATTGTGTTTTGCCATTCAGTGACGTCACATTGTGACGTCCGCCGGTGAAGTCCGGGTCCTTTTTTATTTCCGACTTCGCAAGTGGAATTTCCGAGTTCAAGGGCGCGTCCCGGACACACTGCCTGGTTTGAACTGGGAAGTTTCAACTCGGGTATTTCCGACTTCCGACCATCCTCGAATGCAGCAATATGCCACGAAAGAGCAGGGACTGTTTTTGAACATCAGCTTTGGTTCCGGTTCAGTTTTGCAAATTGTGGGCTGTTGTGCCTCGGTTGCGCGTTCGCAACCCGGACTCAAACCCGGAATCAAAGCTCAAGTGCAAAAATCACGGAAGTCCCGCCTCTTCCGTGGCATATACACCATTTACCTTGGCCCTTGATAAACGAGAATTAATTTTTTTCGGCGGCAGCGTAACCTGAATGTTTACGTCAGCGCAAAAGCTACGCGTATGCAGGCGTTAAGCCACATAGCAAACTCTTCTGACAGCTAATAATATAAATAAGCAAATATACAAAATAATCGGGCGTTTAGTCTTGCTCAGTCACGTGACAGGTCGCTGAACAAAATAGCTCAGCGCTTACCTCATAACCTCGAAAAACATGTCAACGCCTCAGTACGTACTTAATTTGCTTATTTTTATTAAATTTGATTAAACGTGTTGTTTAAGCTAATCTAGGGACTAACGGACGTATTTTGCCCGACTCCAGTAGAAACCCCCCCCCCTTTTTTTTTTTTAACCGTACATTTGAGCTTGTTTCAGTTTTCACAATTACAGACCACTCTATTGCAACTATTCTTCATTATAACAAATGCATTACCTGCTTTTGTAAAACAGCGAACACAAAACCAAAAAAGTGACCCACATTACATTATTAAAACATTTTTCTTTAGCAATTTATTATAAATGAACATTTCCATAATTGCACTGGGAAAAATATATAATAAACCTCTTCATCCTGCTTTGCTTTTCTCCAGCAGTCAGTGTAACACAGTCTAAGTGCTCAGCCTTTTCCCTTCTTGTGTTTGAAGCCTTTCTTCGCACCTCCACCACTTTTATTGTTAAAGGCCGCTTTGCTCTTCTGGCTTTTGGACTGGAACGCTTTGCCTTTATTTACCTTTCCGCCAAAAGTTCTCTTGCTTTCAAATTTTTTCTTGCTGCCAAATCTATTTTCCTCGTCGCTCTGTTTCTTTCTGAATGGCTTTCCTCCAGGTGACAGCTTCTTCCCAAATGGTTTCTTCTTCCCAAAGGAATTCTTCTCTTGGTTGCCAAATTTCTTTGTCGGTTTATCCTTGTAATGTGCTCCCGGAACACTACCTTTAGTGCCTTTGTCTTGGCCCACCGTCTTATTGACAGACAGCTTCCTCATCTTTTTGGCAGGTCCTCGAGGTCCATCTTTGCTTCTCCTCCTCTTGGCTCCAGGGAACATATCTGAAGGGGAGTGGTTGGTTAGCTCTTTGACCAAAAACGTTTAAAAACGATTAGTAAAATCACGATCGTCAACTTTTTTTTTTTTTTTAATCAATGGGCAGTGTATGTAATGTCTAAGTGCAGCACTGCCTGGTCAATGGGTTGTGGAATCAAAAACTAACTATGGCCAGCAGATGGCAGTATTGTATCTCTTTTCAATGGGCTGGTGGTGGATGGAATTACAATGAAATATGATGGAATCTGATGAAATCGAACGTGTTCAAGGATGACGTGAATGATCAAAGCCTTTGTCATATTAAAGGTTTTTTTTTTATAATGTGGCAGTAAAAGAGGTAAGATGATTAAAGAAGAGAGTGCTTATTAGAGCGTATGGATACCAACCTTCATCTGGCTCCTCTCCCACAGCCTGTCTGTAGTACTCAGCCTCGTCATCCGACTCCACGGCCGCCGCCGCTCTCTCATCCTGTACACCGGGATCCTCCACATCGCTGTCCTTTTCATTTCCTTTCCTTTTGATGCCTGCTAGGCTCTTCTTCCTGTTTTACAGGTAACATTTAAAAGCAGGGTACATACACTACACAATGAAACCAGGCCCAATTTGAGCAATTTTCCCAACCTTTCTTTTTCTTTTCTTTTTTTAAGTTAAACCTGTTCAATATTTATAAAGTTCCACTACTTCTTCTGCCATTAATTTGTTCCAACTCCACCCCAGAAACCCCCCCCCCCCCCCCCCAAAATGTTAAAGGTGCACGATGCAAGATTAGACTCAAATTTGAGTGTTAAAATAACCATATTTTTCACCCGCACATGTATAATGGACAGGAGTCACGACTGTGGCACAATGACTGTTGCCCCTGTTTTTCCAAAAAATGTTGGAGCGTTCGGGTCGGCAACTCTTAACTTTTGCTCTGAGCATGACGTCATGCGCGTGCATGCCATTGTCCTTGTTAGCGCTTGCGATTGTTCACGCAACTTCACGGACAGGACAGCTACTTCAAACTCGTTTTAAAGAGACCTGCACCCGATACGTCTCAATCCTTTATGGAGACTCCACGGAAGACAAAGAGAAGTAAAAAAACTTTCAGACCAGCGTCACGGGAGGACGCGGATAAATATAGGAGCAGCGTTTGTCAGGTGGAGAGAGCTAAGAGCTATCCTGAGGATGAATCGGGACCCACAGCTTGCCGACTTTTTGCTAAAAAGGTAAGACTTCCTAACGAAAATACGATAGGGTCTATTTATGATTAGCAGTGCAGAATAAAACTACCACACGGTCGCTAACTAATGTCTCCGCACTTGGGCATTAGCAACGCACTGCTATCCTCAATGTCATCAGATTCACGGGATGCACTATTTACGTTTGGAAGTTTGTAATTACGTAAACTTTTGCCAGTCAAAATGACTTTCACATACAAAGTAACTTGAAGATTAATACATTTCTTACCTCTGTAGACATTATTAAGCCTATGAAAAAGGCGTTGTGCTCTGTGTTGACGTTTGTTAAATTAACTTGGAGGTTTGCTCGTGCCCGAGAAGTCGCGCACGCCCCTGGCCGTGTGCACGTCGCTGGGGTCCATTCCACGTTTCGCCAGAGGGGTCGCAAATGTGCAAAAATTCTGATTCCTGCTTTGTGCCCCTTTAAGATAGGCATACAGATATATTGTACTCTTACTCTTATTAAGTCTTGTCTATATTAGCTTTGTTAGTGTAGAATATTTTTTCCCTTTTCAATTAGAGACCAATTACTTGTGTGAACATGTAATACTTTTGAATGATGGATTTAAGACATTTTAATGCCAATTAAGGCCTTGATTTGAGATTGATGCATTCAAAGCATTTTAAGAACCTACAGGAATCCTAGCAAGACATCTGCTTTGGGAGAAAAGTGCCAATTGTGGACATAACATACTTGTGCTCCTCCTTTTTCGTTTTCTTCAGAGCAACATTGTTCTCCTGCTTCTTCCGGCGCTCCTCTTTGGCCTTCTTCTGGTCATCCTTCCTCTGCAGGATGGCCTGGATTTCCTCCTCTGTCTTCAAGACTGTGAGGAGAATTAGCTTGAAATAAGAATGTTCCCTTTGTTTCCACATCCACATGGAATAACTTCAAGTGCATCAGTAAGCGTTTACTTGTAGAGAAATCACAGATTTCATAAAGACGACGTCATCCTCTGCACCAAAACTAGCAGATGGACTAGGACGGCCGATGGTACTTACTGGTGGCGTGATACATGATGTTCCCACCAGCCATGCCGTCTTGTATCTTGATCAGCTGCAGGGTCATGCGGGGCCCGATCTGCGCACACGAGCTCTGCATTATAACAAGTAGTGGCTTTAAAAACACCGCGAGTGTTTGTGCAGTGTGCATGAGCATACTTCCGTCAAACGGATGGCACTCTGCTGGGCCGCAATGTTACCGCGGCCCGAGTACACCTGTGGCAGCTCGGTGATGTTGTGCTCGCCGTCCTGTTCGGCTTCACTTTCCGAAAGGTTCGCCCCCCTGTGAAAGGTGGTCAAATAAATCAGATACAACTCAATCTCTTTTTATGGCTGTATTTATCTCATTTGTCTTTAGTGTATCTCGCTGGAATGAAGCTGATAGAATTACGTCGATTCCTATCGTGTCCACTTACTTTATCATCAGCTCACTGATGTCTTCAAACTTGCTCATGTTGGGGAACCTCTCCTGCATCAGCTTCTTCACCCCGCGGCTCATGCCCACCGGCACCACCTTCAGGCTGCTGCAGGGTGGTACAAGCGGGAATGTTTCATGTTAGTTTTCGGATGTGTCTAAAACATCGTCCGTGTTTCATCTTGGGGAGGCCCATCAGTGCGTTTACTTTGAACATGCATCACTGAGCAGTCAAGTTCGCAGTTTGTCATCATCTGGGCCACACTCATGCAATATTGTCACTGTCCAATGGGAAAAATCTCTGAATGGTCTTTCTTGTGATTTGTATTTTTTTTTAATGGCAATGCTTTTCAGTGAACAACAATTATACACATTTGTAAGCAGAACAAATATGACTATTAAGAGAAGCGTGCTCAACGTACTAATGGCGGAACTCAATTTCCTGCGTCTCCGGGTTGTAGTTGAGCAGCACGCACCTCTTGATGGTGTTGAGGCTCACCTGGCGGGAAAGAAAATGGTCATTTCTCATCACAACTCAGCTTTAAACTGGCACATGAATTGAGTGCCAGGCTGAGGAATCAGAAAGCGTTTACTTTTGAAAATCTTCAAAGTGCAACTCAGAAGACTATACTTTCATCATTTTTGTCAGCAGGTCTTCATGGATACAAAAGGAAGGAGATCCAACAAGCCAGTCTAATCAAACTGGTTTGACGAATATACTCAAATGTTTTTGTGCTGTTCAGACACTTCTTCCTTAAAACATAAACTTCCTGATGCAGCTCTCATAATAGTACCTTGTGCACATTAATGGAGGGGAACATGTTCTGGAACATGGTGGCCATCAGTTTGATGTGCATGCCGTCCGATCCAAAGTTATTGAGGATGAGTAGTGGGTGGTGTGTGAACTGTTGCCCGTGCATCCGGTGCTTCTTCAGAGATGAGACCACATCTTTGACAAGAGTGTACTGCAACAACGACAATCGCCTCTTTATAACCAGTTCCAATTCAAATGGAATTAAAAATCAACATTCAAGTGCATCAGTGCGTTTACTTTGAAAAACATCACTTGGAAATCACGTGAGAGAAAAAAGCATCATCACTTGCACCCGTCTACATGTTCTTCTCATGTTCAGGGCGCATATTTACCTTGAGCACTTTGAAATACAGCATGGGCCCTTTGGGGAGTCGAGCCAGCCTCTGAAAATGACAACAACAAAAACTTAGCATGCAGAGGAGCAACTTATTGATTGTTAGTAGGAAATGTGAATGAATTCCCTTAATGGACTATGAGGCCTGAGCAGATTTTCCGCGATATTACACATAATATGTCTGTGAAATGTTTTACTAATTATGAGCTCCAATCACTGTAACAATATAGCTAATGTGTTACTAATATAATTCACAACTTTCTTTCGTTTGTTGCTTGATGGACCATGAAGAAAACTATTCATTTGTTATTAATGTTAATTTTATAAGGCGGATGGATATGTGATTGTTTACATGCTTTTTGGCTACTTAAATTTTACATGGCAAAATTACTTAATATTTTCATTTTTTAGATGAAGGAAAACCTATACTGTTTTAAAATATTTTAGGCTAATTTAATTTTACATAGCTGAATATATATATATACTGCGATTGGCTGGCAACCAGTCCAGGGTGTCCCCCGCCTACTGCCCAGAGCCAGCTGAGATAGGCGCCAGCACCCCCCGCGACCCTTGTGAGGAATAAGCGGTTATATGTGTGTGTGTGTGTGTGTGTATATATATATATATATATATATATATATATATATATATTATATTATAAATATATATACACACATACATATATACATATACACATACATATAAAGTAATAGTAGCTAAATAGATGTTTTTTCCACAGTGGCAAGATCAAGTTGCAAATTTTTAAATATTTTATAAAGGTTACATCAAAGATTAAAACTGTTTTGTTTTGGGTCATTGTTTTCAATATTTTTACACTAGTTTTGTAATTTAGCATGGCAGATAATTCAAAACAATATGAATCATTTGGATTTAAAAAATATATAGTTTCATTAACATACGCTGGAGGACCATTAGAATATTTTATTGCTCTAGTAAGATAACATTTCTATGTTTAAATGTATTGTATTTGTACATTTATTTAGGACATATTTTAAACAAATTGCTCATTTATTTTCCACATATTTTTATATATCACTTTAGACTCAAGCAGAGGCGGGCCTCAAGGGCCAAAGTCCTGCAGGTTTTGGAGGTTTCCCTCATCCAACAAGCTGATTCCAATCAACAGGATCGTGATCAGGCTTATGCAGAGCTTGCTGATGAGCTGATCATATATCAGCTGTGTTGGAGAAGGGAAACATTCAAAACGTGCAGCACTCCGGCCCCCGAGGACCCAGTTTGCCCAGCCTTCCCTGCTTTACAGGGTGGAAAAATTTATTAACTCTTGTTAAATGCACTGCAATTTTTAAGTATGGTTTTATATTCATGTTAAAATAAAGTGTTGTCAAATATTTGAGTAATTAATTTTCAAAAAAAATTTCAAAGGAAAAATATGCAGGGTTAAAATAAACCAGCATGAATAATGGATTACAAAATTTAGCACCGTTTCAAAAGAATTAAGCGTTGGTTTAAAAAAACAAAACAAAAAAACAAAAAACAAACAAACAAAAAAACCTTTCAAGTCCTATACCTTGTCTTCTACATAACACCAAGTGTGCTTTGTGTGCTCTCACCATCGTAATGCTGCCAGGCGTCTTGCTGAAGATTATGAAGTGTGTCACTCCAATCGGTCCAGCTACAGCTACAAAATCTTTCAGCACATTCTTTTTCCTCACCTGGTTATGATATTGATTATTTGGATTATTAAATGCAAGAATGTATTAATAGATATGCAAATATGTGATAACCAATGATAGTAAGCCTGCAAATCAAACCTTTAAAGACTCCGCGGTGTAGGGCTCCATGACTCTCCTGACATCCATGATGAGCTGAGCCACGGTTTTCCCCACTTGGCCCCGATGGAAGACGAACGAGTGCGGGACGGATCGGTACGTCTCCTCGGCCACATGGTTGGCTTCTGCTCGGGACTTTTTCTGGTTCTTGGTCTAAATATCAAGCAAATGACAATAAACACCGTTACACAATGATCATCCCTAATGACTTGTACAAGTGTACAAGTAGGGCTTTTAGGCCAGGCTGACCTCGCGATTGGTTTCAACAGTAGCACTACGGTAATTACTGACCTATTACTTAGTTAACTACAAACATTAACTATCAAAAGATGCGAATAAATATATCTTGTTCAGTATACAAATTTAGCCTCAATTATCTTAGTTTACCGTCGGCCAACTGGAGAGCTAACGTGCTAGCACATGGAAAGCAGGCGACTTACCTTTGATTTGCCCATGACTACTTGAAAAGTAGTTTAGTCCAAATAATTTACCTGCCTTCTTAATATACTAAATGTACAACGACCATATCGGCTATGTTTTTCTTTGTTTAGTTTTTATTGACAATCCCTACAACGGATTTGATCGCCATTCTGTCCACATGGTTCCTCTTTGTACAACACGTTACATGTCCGTGTTTCCACTTCCGTAAAGGGTTCATGTTCCTATCGAAAGATAAGCTTTTGCTAATTGTACCAATGCTTTGGAATTTTACAATAGAAATAATATAATTCGTTTTATAGTTGTTGATTAATATACTTTTACTGCAATCTGTATGGTTTAACTCGTTTTCAGGTTAGAAAAAAAGTTAAGTGTTACTCTAAAAAGCTTCCGTGTACTGTATTGTGTAAAGAAAAATACATTACATAGGCTATGTAATAGATTTTAGCGAAACAAAATGTGGTACTGAATAGTGATTACTAATGATTCTAAATAATTTATATCCATTCTCCTTTCTGCTTACTTAGAACAAAACACATTTATTATCAGTAAATGTTTGGTGTATCTGTCACTGTTCACTGATAATCAGTCATGGGCTTTGCAATGAGTTCATTCATTTACAATTTTGCATCATTGTCAATTATGTTGACGATTATTATTATTATTATTATTATTATTATTAGTAGTAGTAGTAGTAGTAGTAGTAGTAGTAGTAGTAGTAGTAGTAGTAGTAGTAGTAGTAATCGTCGTAATAGCATACAGGTATTTATATTTTGTTAAATTTCTCAACAAATGTGTGCAACAATAGCATAGTCCGAAATATATTACATATCAGTGTGCATCTGTTACAAAACAAAGGTAATCAGACTGTAGATCAGTTGCATCAAGGGTATTGGAGTGTTTCAGGCTTTCAGGTTGATGTTGAGGTAGGAGAGGCGAAACATCACCCAACACCACCAGTGAGCATGCAGCTCGGAGGAGGCGTCATTTTGCACACATTCATTCTTTGTAATTAGCCCTCTCCCTCATTCAACTTCCTGTACAGGCTGTGACCTCTGCACACAAACAAGGGGCTGCAGGACAAGCTGCTGGGTGTCATTCTTCTCCTTCTCCCCATCTATCCACATTTCCCCCTCGATCATATTCTCCCAATTCACAGAGAATATCCGGCAGCTTTTAGGAGGATTTGAATTCGGCCAATTGAATTCTGAAGAACCCATGACCACAGTAAGTTTTTAATTACTCAATATCCATAATGTTTAATTCTTGGCAGAAATTTTTTACGTGCAAAGAGCATTTATATATATATATATATATATATATATATATATATATATATATATATATATATATATATATATATATATATATATATATATATATATATATATATATATATATATATATATATATATATATATATATATATATAGGCTTTTTTTTTTTTTACATTTTATTTGACTGTTTTCAATATATATGAGACATACTTTAAAAGTGTTTTTTAATAGATTTTCAACTTAAGAGTAGCTCAGTTTTTCACTGCATTGTCGAAAACAGTAGTATATCTAGTTTGATATAGGATCTACATAACGTAGTATATCCCATCCAGTGCAATCTTTTTCTATCTTTTTCATTTGCCACTTTAGGTTGATTAATTATTTTCTTATATTTTGAAAATAACTAACTTGGAATGTGTTTGAATATACATATTATTTAAAATGTAAGTTACAATCTTATAGATGCACTAGTACAGTGATATTAAAATAGTTTCCTCTTAAATCTTCGGATTCACATGTAAACTCTTCTTAAGTGGTATTTTCGTGTGAAGTGTTTGTCAACATTGTGTGATTGTTGCATTTACGACGTACTTGTTGTGACAAAGCATCCAGCTGACTGAAGGTGGATGTGTGTGTTGATTCTAGATGCCTTAGTCAGTAAAACTCTGCCAACTGTTGTTTGTTGTCACTTTGCAAGGAAACGTGGTCAACATAAGGCATGTGAAAGTGTTTTACACTCAAATCAATGGTTTTTTGTTTGTTTGTTTTTCCCCCCCAAGAAAACATGGCAACGTAAATCAAAACAATTGCTCCAATTCTTGTTCTTGCTTGCATCACATGTTGTTGCTTGGCAGAATACGTGTAGTGGAATCATTTGTGTACCATCGGCTAATGAAAGAAAAGGCAAACCAGCCTCCTATGCAACTTAGTACATCAATTGAATCACTGTTTTGTATTAAATATAAATGCAATCAACGATAAAGACTCATCTCATGTTTTTCTCCTCCAAAGATGGAGCACACAACATTAACAGGACTGATTCTCCTGTTGGCATTACGTCTGGAGTTGCTACAGGCCAGTGGCCTGAGATCCATTCGGGAGACCACGGAGAAGCATCCACCAATTTCCTCAGCTGTCAAAGCGGGCCGTTGCTCTTATACATTCATCGTCCCGCAACAGAAACTATCCGGAGCGTTGTGCTTGGACACGAAGGCCGCCGCCACTGTCGCCAACCAGTCAGAGGTTGCCGCGTTACGGGCTGAGCTGAAGCGCCAACAGGATCAGCTGGGGAGCCTGCAGACATTGCTGGAGCATGAGGGCAGCTTCATCACGGAGATGAGAATCCTGCGCAAGGAGAGCAGCGGCATGAACTCCCGCATCGCCCAGCTCTACAGCCAGCTGCTGCAGGAGGTCATCAACAAGAAGGACCAGGCCTTGGAACAACGCAGGGTGGAGAACCTCCTGCTGAACGCCACAACGCATGTGAGTGCAGTCAACCCCTGCTTATTTGCTGTTTTCGCCTGTTCTTTTGTTCTGTGGAACAGATCCTCAGCTATTTGCTGAAAAATGGCTTCAAGATACCACAAGATGGCGCAAAAGCCCTGGTGTTTAGGAACGTAGAAATTGGTGTCAAGGAAGTACGTAGATCTTAGTACCAACCAACCAATTAATCAGCTATTTACAGACTCAAGGTCCAGGTATAGAAAAACAGAACACAATATGAAGCAAATAACAGTTTACTCATACAGAGATACATCAAAAGAAGTACCGGTATAAAAAATAGTATTTACAGGTGTTTACTAAAAACCATCAGACAAGATTCAGGACTCCAGGACTGGGACTGGTATTGTGTAGTCTTAGGGTTGACTGAATTACTTATTTCATTTTTAAAAGTAGATTTCTCTGGCACAACATTTTTTACATTTGATGAATTAAAATGTCCTATAAACTGGTGACATTTGTACTTACAAACATTTGGCTTGCACTAGTGCATTAAAACCTCAAACATCATTATAGGCTGCTCTAATTTTCTGCAGGCTTGTTTTGCTTAATTTTAGTTGTATGCTAGTTTTACTGTAATTTGACCATAATTAAGCATGGACGAGCACCAATGCCAGGTATTGGTATTGGGCCGATACCCGGCCTTTTTTCAATGAATCGATACTCTCTGCTTGTGGCTGTGTTATGATCAGGAACAAAATATTGCCATTAATTTTTGTAATTTCCAGGAAAATGCTATATTGGGATATATAGGTCATTCTTTATTAAATGATCTGTCATAGTTTTTTGGTGTAAGTTTTAGATTTAAAAAAAAATACTAGTGGTATCGGTTCTAGGTATTGGTATTGGTGACTACTCAAGAGTTAAGTATTTGTACTGGTGTCGGTCTAGAAAAAAGTGGTATTGAACAACCCTAACTATCCGTTTGAGGCAGAGTGCAATATTCAGTGTACAATGACAACTTTACTTGCATCAAACTCCGGCGTCCTTGAATGTTTAGCCTGAGTAATTAGTGGAAGTTACATACAGGCTCTGCTGAATGTGTGTTTGTACATTCTAGTGCATTTTTAATCTTTTTATATATTTGTTTTATTTTGCTGTTCCCAGCAGGGTTCAGTCTCTAGCCTCTTTATTTCCTGGCCCAAGGTTTTTTTTCCCTTCGCATTTCATCATGAATAGCTTGCTAACATCTAATGTGGAATCCCATCAGGCGCTGCAGGTGTCCAGCAACTTCAGGGAACTGGAGAAGAAATACGGGGCGCTCACATCCATGATGAGCTCCCAAAGTCAATTGATTGCCCGCTTGGAGAAGCAATGCCAATGTAAGGAAGAGTCCCATTCTGACCTGGTAAGAAAGTGGTTTGTCATTTTTAACACAGTCCTTGTAACATATCAAATTTGAGTGAATTGGATTTCTCATTGCACAGGCGCCAACGGAGCCGCCGAAAAGCCAGTCAGCCACGCTGCTTAATGACAGCTTTGAAATTAGCAATGATCTTCAAAGGGATCTAAGTGCTCTGCAGCAAGACAACCCTTTGGGAGCACTGATTCCCAGCACCACCACCAGTCCTTCGACGGGCCAGCCTGTCATTAGCTTCCCTGTGACCAAGACACCAGGCATGTACAATCTCTCATTGGAACATATGAACGTGACCAATAAGGGAGGTAAAATTGGAAGAAAATCTTGTGTTCGTCTTTGCACTCCTCTGAGAAGACTATGGAGCGAGTCTGTAAGAATTGTACCTGAATGGGGGCTGCTGGCTTACCAAATGGACATGAATCTTGTTTTGTACGCTGGGAATAGAAAAGAATCTTTTCCAGCCTATCTTGCGAGAAGCATAGATACAATTATCCAAAATGTCTCACTAAGATGAAAAATGAATAACTGAGCCTAGTTTAACCCTCAATGTCTCAATGCTTTTGTCTGCATACCGTGATGTAGCGAATGCCGAAGGAGTCAGTGACCTCCTTGGGAGTAGTCTTATCTCACTGGGAATGCCAAAACAATGTCAATGGCAGTGTGCACGCCTTATCGGAATGTTTGAAATGAGCAAGCAAATTGGCCTCGAATACACCTTGGAATGATCATTAGTGTGGGAGACGTGGCTTTGTGTATACGTCAGCGCATTCCCTCATACCAAACTCTTACTGTTCCTTCTTCACTCTTAATGGAAAAGTGAATCCTGACATTGAAAAACAAAAGACTGCGCCCGCTTTCCTATTCCTTGCTTGTTCAGGGCCGTGGCGGGACTGCCAACACGTGCTGGAATCCGGCGAGACGACCAGCGGCATCTACCTGCTGCGCTTGCAGAACGCCAACCGGCTCCTGCAGGCCTGGTGTGAACAGAATCAAGCTCAGGGAGGCTGGACGGTCATCCAGAGGAGGCAGGACGGCTCTGTCAACTTCTTCAGGACTTGGGAGCAGTATAAGGTTGGGTGGGAAAATGGAAGGCCGGTTTGGAGCTAAAACATTTGTCATTTAAATGAACAAGCGCTAGTCATAACCAAAATAAAAATGACATTGAAGAGAAATCTTTATCTGAAGTTCCACGGGTTCATATTTGTATTTTGACTTTAGCACCTAGGGAACCGCACTCCATTGAATTTCCACCAGCCAATCATAGGTTTCTTCTGTTTATTTTGATTATTTATGGCCGTGTTGCAGTGGTATAAAAAAGTTCCAGGAATTCTGAGTGCTATACTCCACAAGGGGTATTTGCCCATTAATGACTGAAACATCTTCTAATTAGTAAATTAACACATTAGTTCACAATGGAAATTCCTGCAAGCCTCTGGCCAATAGATTTCAGTGCAGTTTCATTTTTCGGCCACAGGTGGCAGTTGCGATTCAAAATTGAATTTTCTGTGTTCAGTTGCTTTTACAGTACACATCATATTGATGATTTTGAAATAAAAAAATCAAGAATAATTATTTATTCAACTTACTGTAATATCTCATTGCTATTATTTATTAAATATTTACGACAATTTGAAGTTTTGGTACAAATTTTAGCAAGCATCATGTAAGTTGACATGCTTGAATTGCTGTCATGGGCCACATAAAATTATGTGGCAGGCCAGATCTAGCCCAATGGCCTTGACAATGACACCTGTGCTCTAACCATAGATTTTGCTCTAGTTTTTATTGTGGTTTTATAGTACCAATCTATTCTTCACTTTCCAATTTCTATGCCAAGCCATGTGGGTGGAATCCCAGCTGATTACCACTCTGCTGGTTGATTCTTAAACCTTAATGTGACATTTACACTTGATTTATGTGACCTCTGGTTTAGGCGACAACCCAGTTAATTGTGCCCTTTGTTGCTACAAAACTGCAATGTTAACATGATCAACCAGATCCTTAAAAATGTCTTACAGCACGGCTTTGGGAACCTGGATGGGGAGTACTGGCTGGGCCTGGAGCACCTCTACTGGCTGGCCAAACAAGCCAAATACAAGCTGCGTGTAGTTCTGGACGACTGGCAGGGTCGACAGGTGTTCGCCGAGTACGACAGCTTCCGGCTGGAGCCGGAGAGCGACTGGTACAGACTGCGGCTGGGACAGTATCGGGGCACCGCGGGTGACTCGCTTTCATGGCACAACAACAAAGCCTTCACCACTCTGGATCGGGACAAAGACGGCTACACAGGTTCACATTCCCATCATATTCATTATGAGGGCTTATGAGTTTCATGTTGTCGTTGCTGCGTCCGCAGGTAACTGCGCCCACTACCAGAAAGGAGGCTGGTGGTACCACATGTGCGCCCACTCCAATCTCAATGGCGTGTGGTATCGGGGCGGTCACTACCGCAGCCGCTACCAGGACGGCGTGTACTGGGCGGAATTCCACGGAGGGTCCTACTCACTAAAACGGGTCCTGATGATGGTCAGGCCCATTTAATATGTTTGCATCACAGTCGTGGGAGGGAATGTGTATCGGCCTTCCCTTTTTGCTGCTTTCGAGGTCCTTCACTGACATTCACCTACTGATTTACTGTCATGATTCCACCTTAATTTTGTAGTTTTCATGATTGCTGTTGCAATAAAATGACTTTAAAAATGCAGAATATGTTGATTGATTTTTAAGAGGCCATGAATGGTTCCTGGTTGTGTCAGGTTCACATATGTTTTAAGGTTTCCTGTAAAGGAGGGCTCTCTTACCGCAGGCTTGTGGGGTTGTTATCGTAAGGAGAATCTTCAGGGAGCTTTATCTGATCTGAAGATGACCATCAGCTAAATCATCGTGAAACTTTTCTTCATTCCACCTTTAGTTTTTTATTACCTGGAAGGATGGCGCTGTGGATGTTGGCGGCATTATATGGTGAGTAACAAGTGATGCTGAGGACATTTTTGCATATTTCTTGAATCAGGCAGAATCCTCATATCTCTAAAACCAGCACTTTTCAGGATTATGTTATGCTTGATGAGTCATTAACATCGCCACAGCCCTAGAGCGTTGTTGTGAAAGAAGGACGTAAATAGACAGGGTCGCGTAAAACAACTTCCACAGAAACACCGCATAAAGCAAACAGACTTGAAATGTCAGTAGAGGAATGTGGAAATAATTAGCACCAGCACCGAAAGCAACATTGCGGTGGTGAAAACAAATCTTGTGAATGTGTTGCGTGAGGTTTTGTCCCGTTCTAGATGCAGATATGCAACCTGACTGTGACTGAGAAGCTGGAGAATGAGACAGTGGTGCACCGCTGCCAGCATGAGGCAGTGTTGCGCTCAATTGGAGCAAAAGTCCACAGACATACAACATAACCAATAGTGGAAGCCTTGACTTGTTGAGGACATGCAGACAAATTTGTTTCACTTTTAATAGGGAATCAACCAATTAATCATCATATTTATATATCTCAAGGCAATTTAAAGAAACAGATGTCATTTTCAACAGCCCAAAATTACCCAGAAAACATTAAAATATAGCCTATATTTATTTGACATGTGATTGATTTTTTTGTGCCAGTAGTATTGGAGAACACATAATGCATGTTTTCATTGACATCAACTTATTGTTGCTGGGCTGTGTGAGTTTTCAGATGTGCATGTTTCAATGTATCACTTGACCGTTTCAGTGGCATACGTTGGATAAAGTTGACCTTTGTATCTCCACCTGGAACATGATTCCAAATTCATCCTCTTCTCTGAAATGGATAACTTTTTTTTTTTATGATAACTGGAGTCAAGACTATGTGGATATTTTATTAATTATATATTTTATTTTCAATTGGATATTTTATTTATTTTTAGAGTTTATTTTTGTATTAAAATAGTTGATAATATATGATAACTAGATGATAGCATTTTTATTAGAATGTATATTGTTATTAGTGTTGTTCCGATACCGATACTGGTATCGGTAGAGGTGCCGATACTGCATTAAAACAGTGGTATCGGTATCGGTGACTACTCACAAGTAACATGCCGATACCATTAATTCCAACGCTAATATAGGATTTTGGATGCAGCATCTTGTGTCTTGGCTGGTGCACGACATTCACTGGTATGTGACATGTTCACTGCATGCTGATCTAAGATATCCTATTGGCCCTTGAATGCTCTGAACCAATGGCAGGACAGCTTTTTCATGTTGAGGAAAAAAAACCTTAAAGGAAGGCACCTTTAATTGGACATGTATGGCTTGATTGGCAGTAAATAGTTAGTTTAGCTACGAAACATGCATAAGAGCTGAAGAATACACCCCAATATTGATTTATTTAACTTTTTTCAACATAGAAGTACTTCCGTGTTGGAACGCCCTCAAGTGGTGACGTAACAAGTGTGTATACTCGCTTGGCGAACAGTAGTTCACGCAGACAGAACGACGAGGAAGACACAAACGTCACTTATGCCTTACTGTATTGCAAAATTTTGCAAGGTGTCGTCAAGGAAAAACCCGCGAGGAGCACACTGGTATGTTATCCCCCCCCCAAAAAAAGACTATTTGCGTAGAAAATGGCTTGCTAAGTGCTGTCGACCTCCCGGCAAGGACAAGCAGGCGCGGACGTTATGTTTTATTAGCTCGTAAGTTGTTTATACTTCACAAATTGACCATGTTCATAATCTTATTTTAACAAAAAATTTATTGAATGTGGATTAGTGTCATTATCATCGGCATGTGCGACGTACTACATTTGTGTTCTGTCCCGCTGTTCTTCCTGTGGTGCATTCCAGTTTCATTTGCATTTCTATTAATTTCGTTCGGATCCAAACCATTGATAACCAGCCTAGGTAACGGCGTCTCGCATTTCCTTACTTCATTTTGTCTATAAATAAACACGGTTAATACACAACCTTCTTGCAAGCTTTCGTTTACATCATCGGGACGCTACGCAAAAAAAGAAAAAAAAACAGCTAGGGGAGGTTGGGCGCTGTAACGACGATACATATAATTTTACTATTTTTTTCTTTTTCCTGAAATAGTTTGTCAGTTCCACACGTTTTGCATTGCTCGTGCTGTGTGTCACTTTACCTGTTGGATATTGGCTCCTCCAAGACTTTTCTTCTTCACATCTTTCATCGCAACCAAAGCTATCCTGAGAATGTCTATTTAGTATTGCCATGTTGAATGTCTGATGTTCCAGGATGCAGTTGAGATTGTCCGCAAGGAACCGATCCTCGATTTCTTTTATTTCCAGACAGCACACATTCATTAGCGGATTGTCCATTCCTGCAGCTCCCGCACGAGCACCACTCACCCACCGCCTGATTCACTCGTTCATTAAAGTTTATTTTGTGCCCGAAAAGACCATCTGGCGCCACAACTTTCACATCCAAGGCAGACTTTCCTTCGGTAGGGTTATTTTGTCGTGTTGGCTCGAAGCGATAAGGTTTAATCCTTCCGGGTTTGACGCTAGATGCACGGCTGCGTTTCATAGTGCTTCGATCGTGTAGCGTTTACACACTAGTGACGTAAACATCCGGGTTATTTAGTCACGTGTAACAAACATGCCGGCGTTCGATTCATTTTAACATCGGTTTAAAAGTTATTAAATGTACATAAAAAAATAATCACGTCACCAAATTAATTATTGAAAAAGTAGCAACTTTTTGCTGCTAAAAATGGATCAATAAGTAAAGTGTCCCTTTAAGTATCGGTATGGTATCGGTATCGGCCGATACTGCAAAGCTGGGTATCGGTATCGGTATCGGGAGCCAAAAAACGGTATCGGAACAACACTAATTGTTATATTTAATAATCAATATTTAATACTCAAACTTAATGTGAGAGTATTAGTGCTAATATTATATTAAACCTCCCACTTTTCATCTTTGCTGTTACTTGAAGCCTTCTGTGGTCGCGTTGCAAAATAAATAAATAAATGAATAAATAAAATCAAAATAGCTAAATGCTGTGCAATTGGCCTGGCAACCAGTTCAGGATATTTAACTTCCTAATGCCCGAAGAGGTAGGCTCTGAGATAGGCTCCAGCACCCCCACGACCCTTGTGAGGAGTAAGCGGTTAAGAAAATTGATGGAAAAGTAGCTAAGGACAAAGCAAAAGACAGAGCTTGAGTCTCACAGTATTTGCTGATTTTATGCATGCTAGTGACGGTTTGGTTCTTTCGTGTATTGGGAGGTGGGGGACCAAAACGCAGGAAGTGGGGAGGCGAGGCAGGTTTGCAGGGTTTCAAAAAAAAAAGAAAAAAAAGAGAGATTTATTTCCAAAAGAAAACCTAAAAGGCAAACAAGGAACTTGGAATATTAACAAAAGGCAACAAAAAAAGCAGTTATAAAGTAACAAGGGAAACTAGGGCAAAGACAGGACAACTGACAAAGACAGGAATGCAAATGAATGCTCCAACAAAGACTGTAGGGAAAGAGGGAACTAATGCTGCATTCGAGGATGGTCGGAAGTCGGACATTTTCGAGTTCAAACCAGGAAGTGTGTACGGGAACGCCCCCTTGAACTCGGAAATTCCACTTGCGAAGTTGGGAAAAAAAACTACCCCGACTTCACTGACTGACTACAATGTGACGTCGCTCTGAGTGAAAACACAATTTACTCGAGTATAAAACTAGATAGCTTTCTTCATTCATAAATATTCGACATATGACTTGACTTGACGTAAAATAACATACGTGACTGTATGGTGCTATCTCCCTGCATTAAATTATACGGTGAACTACTGAACTGTATGAAATGCAAATGAAATAAGATAAAAACAATAAATGGAGCAAAATTGCAAATTTGCTGGAGGTCAAAATGAGTTTTAAGACCAAAACAAAAGACAATTTATCACCATCCGCCATTTTGGTTGTTTATTTTCACCTCGAATGCTTTAAAGTTGGAACTGGGAAAAACCAAGGCCCTGTCCACACGAAACCCCATTTCAATGTATCCGCACAAGTTTCTGACCGTTTGGGACATTTGTCAACACAGCGGCGCGGTTTCGGAGCTTGAAACCGATCATTTTTGGAACCGGGCTCCAGTGTGGAAAGATTTCGAAACGCGCCCCAGACGTTCTAATGTGGACACAAAATGCGGGATACTGCTCCAGTGATGATGTAATTCTCGCGTGACTGCGCACGAACCGTCAGTCTATCAACAACAATGGTGGATAGCCATATCGTCGTCGTTTTTACAGCAAAATGTTTAGTGTGCTGTTGTACTTGAATCACCCGGCATTGTCACATCTCCTGTGTTCTTCTCACTGATCTGTATATATTACTGGATAGCCGATAGCACTATACACGCCCGTGCAAGCCGTTGAAGCGACTGGGCAGCCATCATAGTCCTCCCATCTCGCGAGCAGACTGATGTTTAAACTACTTTGAAGACCCCTTTTCTTTTATCGCTCAGTTGCTAGACCCCTGTTGTTTCTTAAGTACTGTCTCAAAATGTTCTCTAATTTCGATACTGTAAATGATCGTATGCCAAGAAACGTTTCTTGGGAGGAGTAATATGGCGGCCTCACGGCTTCAAAACCAGCTATTCAGATCAGTGGTCTGTCTTCTTCGCTGATTCTTCTTATACTCTTTCCGTTAACTCCCTCCAAAAGCAGTCCGGTCCCTGAAAGCAGTGCATTTCTTATGCTAGTTAATTTGGTGTGTGTATGTTGGTGTTGCTTGTGGTCCTCCTTCTGGAGCAAAATCCATCTTCCAGCCGCGGGTATCCTACCACAGGGGTGATCCCAACCCAGGAAGACGAACGGGCCCTGATCCAGTTTGGTGGCCTCAGTATTGCGTCTGCTTTTTGCAGATGATGTGCTTCTGTTGGCTTCTTCAACCGCGATATGAAGCTGAGTGTGAAGTGGTTGGGATGAAAACACTCGCACCTCCAATTAATAATTATTTAGTCCATCACTAACTGCACCGCCTAGCAGAATGTGTCTCAGTGCGTCAGAGTGGTAGGGTGTATTTAAATGCTGTAATATGCATATATTTGGCGGAGACATTAAACAGCATCTAATTCACTAGCACCAACGCTAATTGCTACACACAGTGACGCAAATCACATCTCTGAAAGCTGATTTAAACTGAGTTTTGGTGATGGTTAGTGACAGTTTTCTGACAATTCCATTCGCACCTCCTCAGTCCAAGCTCGTGTTCTAATAATTTCATCTTTGTTTTCCAAACTGCCGTTGTTCTGCCATTAATGTTCATGGCGCAAATCCAACGCTGCAATGTAGAGTAAATCAGGTGCAAACAGCACTCAGCTATCAAACTTAGCTGTGTTTGAGCTTGTATATAATTAGTTCAATATCCTTTATGAATAGGATGTTTAGATGGAGCAAACTGTGGGTGCAAAGGAAGAGCAATATCAGCGGACGTTCATTTTTATAGAATCAGCCCTGAGTGAGTAAAGTTGTGAGTACAAACTAACCCCGGGTTTTCACTGGATGCGGTTGCGGTGCGGTTGCGGTGCGGTCTTGACTGCGTGCTCCGGACGGGTCAATTTTTTTGTCAATCCACACCGGCTCCGCACAGCTGCGGTCCGGCAGCTCCGTCGCCGCCCACTTCCCAACGTGTCTCGCGGGACCGCGCGCGCGCGATCATGTGGCATTTCACAACGAGAGGTGGACTTCTTTTGATTTAACATTTTCTTCTTCTTCTTCTATGAGATTCCATGCAGCATCCTTTTTTTGGTTGTCCTTGTAAAGTATATTAATAACGAGAGTCGGGTCAGTGCGGGTCCACTCTTTATTTCTGTCTTCCGCGTCCGGCTGCCGCTCAGTACGGCAAGCGAGACGGGCACAACAAGCAATCGCGAACATCAAACTCACAATACATTACAGTCCTTATAAAAAGGATGTGCCGTGTCATATATTATTTTGTGGTTTTCCACCTCCAATATAAACCTCTCCTCGTCCATGTTCGCTGGTGTCTAAACCGTGAATGAGCACATGGCCCGGCGACGCCCACGTCACGTTTTGCTGAAAAACTTGCGAAATAGGAGCTGGCGAGTGTTTTATTCTGAAAAGTAACCGGAAATTTATTTTGAAACTGCCTCGGTCTTCCTGTCCCGCTCGATGTGTTTTGTGCTAGCTTGCCATTTGCCGGAGGCCTACCGCTGCGGCGTCCGGCAAAAATAGAAAATAGGTCTATCCTTGCGGAAGGCTTGCGGCACGCCGCAGGCCTTCCGCAGTCGACACGCAACGCACCCGCAAGCGGTGTAAACTGCACCATTCGAATGAATGGAATCTAATTGCTTGCGTCGCCGGACCGCACCGCAACCGCACCGCAACCGCACCGCAACCGCAACCGGTGAAAACCCGGGGTAAATTGAGACTTGATCCTTATTTCCCTTTTCTTGCATTTTGTGACATGCGTGCCTGGTACTGTACACCGTTGCGTAATTGCCCTCCCCTTTTTGCTGCTTTAGGTCTTCCACTGACATTCACTGACTGACTTACCGTCATTGACTATGCCTTATATATTCAGTTGTCATGTTTATTGCCATCATGTAAAATCCAATAAAATGACAGAAAAGTATGCTGAAAATGTTGTTTTATTTTTAAAAGAGGTTCTGAATAATCACCGGTTGCCTCATGGCTCGCATCTGATTCAAGGTTTCATGTGAAGGAGGGTGTTGACTCCATAAATCTTGAGCTTGTGCAACTGAAGTAAGCTGAGGCATTATTATAAGGAGAATCTCAATAGAACTTCATCTGAACGACGAGACGCTGATCGTCTTTTTTTACCTGAAAGGATGGCGCTTTGGATGTTGGTAGCAATCCAACTTTGGGCTGCATTACATGGTGAGTAACAGTGATATTCATCTCACTTCTTTAAAACCAGCACTTTTCAGCGGCATGTTTTTAAGCCATTAACAATACATCGTCAAAGAGACACTTGTCAATAATTTGTACAAATAATGGACCAAAATTGCCGTCCTTCAGATAATTACTTGAGCAAAAGTACTCGGGTGAAAAAAACTATTCAGGTACTACAAAACTGGAGAGTAACTTTTGACATATTTTTTTTAAATCAGCAGGCGTGTCAAATAGACAAGAACAAACTAGGAATGTGCAGCTTATGTTATTGTCCGATAATATCACTTAACTACAACAATTATGTATTCAATCTTTCTCTATTTTTGAATCTGCAATTGAGGAACTGCACAATCTCATGTTTTCTCAAGTTTCAAGTGGATTTATTAAGTGAAATTAGTCATTTTTAGGTAGACACAAAAAGAGACAACGCATGACATTCGTGTTCTTCTTCATAGTGAGTGTAAGGTAAACATAGATTGATTCAAAGTGAGTAGTAATTGTAATGGAGTGGTCCTTGCTATGCATATGTGCTACTCATCCACAAGTTCCATATAAGCCAGTGATATGCTGCAACGTTGTGTCTCAATCTGTTTAAAAAAAAAAAAGAAAAAAAAGGAATTAAACAGTTTCCATCACCATCTATTACCATCGCTGAGGTCAGAACTATCACATGACTATTTTGGTGGTGTGTACATTGGATGACATTGACCTTTTCTTCTCCAGCTGTTCCAGATTCAGAGCAACAGGATTCCGATATCATCCTCTTCTGTAATATGGATGTCCAGCTCCATACATTTTACGGGGGCAGGAGCTATGCCTGTGAGGCCTTCAATGAGCATTCTTACAACAGTTTGCATTTCTTCATTATCGTGAAGAAAGCCACTCCCACGCGAGTGTCACGTTTACCAGGTGAATGTGCAACTTCTACACAACATTGATCAAAATATGAGGTCACATCCCTTCAATTTAGTGATTATTAAAGTGTGGTACACGTAGCAGTAGTAGAATATCTGAGCAACAACACATGAGAGCCAAACAAAATTAAATAGGCTTCATCTTGAAAGATAAAAAATATTTCTTCATTAAAATTCTAAAAAAAACATTTTCAAATATAAATGTGACAACAAAATGACCTTTTTTCACTTTTTTTCCCCCTTTGAAAGCAGTAAGTTGAGCAAAACGAAGCCAGCTGGGATCGGCTCCAGCACCCCCATGACCTTTGTGAGAAATTAGTGGTTCAGGAATTTGATGGATAGATTTGACAACATACTGTATTATTTATTTACAGGAATTTACTAGCAGCTTTAATTCAAGAATACAAGAAACAGTTGTAAACTAGATTACAGTGAATTACCGTTTTCTTAATAAAAAGTAGATTTTTACAAGAATAAGCTGGCAATATTTTTTTCCAATTATTTCTTGTAAATTCTACAGTCAATTCGTCACAGTGTAGTGCTGATGCCTGGTATCGAAAAAACAGGTGCCATTAAAGTTTATTTTAGTTAACTAAAACTAATGAAAAAAATAAAACTAAAATTCAAAAAACAATATTATTACCGAAATAAAATAAAAACGAAAATGCTTCTTAAAAGACGAAAACTAACTGAAACTACATTTTATGTTTACAAAACTAACTAAAACTAACTATAATTATAGCAAGCATCTCCTTCGTTTTAGTCTTTAGTAATTAATTTAATGCATGAGTCTTTGGGGATGATTTTAAACGTGATTTTTAGTAGATTTATTTTGATATAAATCGGAATAATGACGTTTGAAAGTATGTCACACAGAAGTGACGTCATCTAGCAGCAGCCAATAGAAAAGCACCTTCAGATGACGTTGCTCCCATGGTGTTTTTTAAATATTGCGCACAAGTAATACACTTTTTTTTTTTTAGACTAATACTAATACTGAAACTAACAAACTAAACTAAAACTAAGCAATTTTTAAAGAACTAAATTAATACAAACTAACAGAACCGCCCTGAAAACTAATAAAAACTAACTAAAATGAAAAATTCCAAAACTATAACAACCGCACTGCCATATTACAAATACATTGGTTTATATACTGTAGCATTTTTCTAAATATGCAAAAGCACAAATAAATTATTTGTACAATTTTTAGGACTAAACACAATTTCTCTTCCTAACATTATGTGGCCCTTACGTCATTCTGATTTTCTGTATGTGGTCCTCAAATGAAAAAGTTTGGACACCCGTGATCTAGGACATAGGTGTCAAACTGTAGTCCTCGAGGGCCGCAGTCCTGCAAGTTTTGGAGGTTTCCCACTTTCAACACAGCTGATTCATATTTAAGCTCATAAGCAAGCTCTGCAGGAGCCTGATAATTATCCTGATCATTGAATCAGGTGCGTTGAAGTAGAGAAACCTCGAAAACAAGCAGGTCTCTGGCCCTCGAGGACCGGATCTTGACACATGTGATCTAGGACATTACAGTTACTGTAGTCATTTTCTATATAAACATTAGTCAATTAACGAAGAATTTATCGTAAAATTACAAATTTTTACTATTAATTTCTCAGTACAGTAATTTTAAATGATTCCCCCTTTTTTAAAGAGTTTTTGTGAAATTAAGATTAATTTACGAGTTATTTTAGCAATAAATATATGTATTTATGTTTAGTATTTGTAAAGAACAGAAATATGTTTTCACCGTTACAGTAATTTCATGTTATTTTGTATTCATGTAAAATCCGTCTATTTTTGTAAATTAAATATTTTTAAAAGATACCAAAAAAATCTGTAAAATAAATAGTAAAATTTTATTTTAAAAAATCTGTAAAATAACCAGTGAAAAAATTGTTATACTGCAACTTTTTTTTTTTTTTTTTTTTTTTTTTTTACAGTGTAATGTTACATGTATCTTTAATTTGTCATATCTACACAATACTTAATCATCAGTGCTTTTGTTTTAGTTGTGATCTACTATTCACATTTTATTTAACTATGAACCAGTCGGGCCATTGCATATTGCTATACTCTCCTCTCTTCCTCTACTCTCCTCGTTGTGCACTAATCAACACGCTGTTTGTCCAATGTCAGTTTGTCCTCTAGCACATTCGTACTCTACAATCCTAGAAACATCTGTTGACCCAGCGTCCAAAAGCTGCGACAGCAACCTTAGTCGTGCTTGGGACACGCTCTTGAACGAAGCAGGCAGAGGAAGAGATCGAATAAATATGACGATCGCAACCAACGACTCTCTGCAGGAGTGGAGCTCAAAACAACAGTGTTACAGTGTTATCACGTCATTCATACAGGAATGCTACGTGCTGCCTCCCATCATTTTGTACAGTGAGTAACGCAATGGCATAAATTGCAATTAGAAGATGTGATGAAATGAAAACACTTGGTTGCATTTGCAGATCTTCCAGATGTGATGACCTCAGTGGACCCAGATTATGATCCCATGTTTGCAGATCACCATTTCAGGCTTATTTGTCATGTCATCAACGTGGCCCCTGTGCAAAAGTTGACCGTCAAGTGGCTGCGAGGCGACAGCATTGTAGCCACTATGCCACAATGGAATGATACCGACGTGATTCCTCAGAACATCCCATTTACCATTTTGGTGAACGCAGAAGAAAAAGGAAAAATTCATACTTGTCAAGCTGAGTTGCACCTGGAGCAACTTTTCTTGTACGAGACCAGCTCTTCCATTAACATCACAGCTCAATGTAAGTACACTCATATTTTCTCATTCAATTCAGTTGGGAAATGAATGTGTATATTAGTCTATATGTGCCCTGTATTTGGCAAGGGACCACCAGGGTGTTCCCCGCCTCACGGCAAAAATCAGCTGGTGTAGGCTGGTCATCCATGACCTTAATGAGGACAAGCAGTGTATAAAATGGATGGATGACTGTGCAAGCACTCTGAAGTGAGTTCTATAATAACAAAACACTGGTGGTTGATGGTTCCACTGAGAGAAAATACAGTATTCATATAAGTCCGTGAGCTAGACACAATCTTCTCACCACAAGTGCTTCCACCCCAGAAGTAGAATAGGTAGGAAGTGTCACACAGTCTCGGGTTACAGCAGTGTTCAGGACCACGATGGGATGTGTCCTTGCTTGATGCGAATGAGAACAGTACGAGCGAGGAAACGGAATATAGTACTTTGCACAGATTTGTCATGTTTAAACAGACTGGAATATGAAAATGTACAGAGACAAGTCCTCTATATGAATCATGTGGAAACGCAAGAATTCTGAAAATTAGACAATGTTAGCAAAAAATACAAGCTCAAGTTGTTACACTTTTATTGAAGACTAAACAATGCGCAATTTTGATATCAACAAATTGGTAACAGTAATTACCAAACGAAAAACAGACGAGATTTTTTGAGTCATTGTCATGTTTTGGTTTGGTGGGGTTGGGTTTTTGTTGTATTTTGGGTGTACATGTTGTCTTTTGTCTTGTATGTCTTCCTTGTCTCGTCATGGTTAACCTCATCCACCTGCGTGTGTCTTCCCTTCCCAGTATGCGTGACCAATCAGCAGGGGCGCAACTACCTGCTTTCTGGGGTTGTATGCAGACATAACAAAAAAGAAAAAGAAAAAAGAAAATAATAATAATAATAATAATTATTATTATTATTATTATTATTATTATTATTATTATTATTCATGTGTATATGTAGCCCATAAATATTATTTTTTGTGGGGATATAACACTTTTATTCCAAACTTAATTTAACGTTTCATTTTACAGCAGGTGATCGGCTTAATCAAAAACACAAGATAAAATGCAACATCAGCAACACCAAGTGCTAAATACATTCTCTGTGGTGGAAATGCAAAATTGAGATCTGAATAACGGTTTGTACATCTAACATCACTTGTTCAATTATTCCTACCTGATGTCATCACTGACACAACTCGGCTGAGTCGAAGAAAAACGGATCCCAGAAAGGCAGGCTCAGAGAAGGAAAACAATCACGGTTTATTCTTTGAATCAACCGGAGAAGCAAAACTTGCTCGCAGGCAAGATAACGCGGATCACAATGAACACTTGCACTCAGCAAGGAACCCGAAGGTAACAGAAAACACTCGCAAAAGGCAAGGAACACGAAGTTAACAAAAAACACTTGCAAAAGGCAAGGAGCACGAAAGTAATACATAACACTTGCAACCGGCAAGGAACGCGAAAGTAACATAAAACACTTGCAAACGGCAAGGACGCGAATGTAACAAAAAACACTTGCAAAAGGCAAGGACAGAATAACAAACACAAAACACTTGCACGCGGCAAGGACTACTCGAAATAGAAATGCGGAAATAATCAAAAAGCGAAGTAAACAACAGAAAGCGACGCGGAAATACACACGTGAATACAGATTAACCGAGGACGAAAACAGATTCAATGATTTTACCAAACTTGGAAACGCGGAGAACACTTGGACACACTGGTGAGCAAATAATAATCCGACAGCTTGCTGTGCAGCTCGGAGTCCTTTTAAAGTCCTAATTGTCAACGCGATGCAGGTGCGGGGCTGGGGAACGCCCCCCTCGTTGTTGGCACTGGAACACACACACAAAAGCACAACAGGCTGAGAACCGAACCATGACAGTACCCCCCCCTTAACGGACGCCCCTTGGCGGACCACCTGGCTTATCTGGATGAGCAGCATGGAAAGTGTCGAGCAAAGACGGGTCAAGGATCCAGGAGCGGGGGACCCATTGCCGCTCCTCTGGTCCGTAACCTTCCCAGTCGACCAGGTACTGGAAGCCCCGGCCCCTGCGCCTGGAGTCCAAGATCTCTCTGACCGTGTAGACGGGATCCCCATCGACCACTCGGGGAGGCGGCGGCGCGGGTGCAGGCGGGTTCAGCGGGCTGGGAGTCTCTGGCTTGAGGAGGGAAACGTGGAACACTGGATGCACCTTGAGTGAAGGTGGCAGACGGAGTTTCACAGTTACAGGGTTGATGATGGTGAGTATTTCGAAGGGTCCGATGTAGCGCGGACCCAATTTCTTCGAGCAGCCAGCCAGACGCATGTCCCGGGATGAGAGCCAGACCTTGTCTCCTGGCTGGTACGAAGGCTCCGGACGCCGCCGACGGTCCGCAATCTCCTTATTGCGGGCCGCTGAACGGGATAGCGCCGCTCGGGTCTCCCGCCATACCTTGTGGGCCCGCCGGAGGTGATGCTGGATGGTGGGCAGTTCGACGGGACCTTCTTGAGAAGGGAACAGAGGTGGCTGGTAGCCGTACGCCGCCTTGAAGGGTGAGAGACCTGTCGCAGAGGACGGCAGAGTGTTCGTGGCGTACTCGATCCAGGAGAGGTGCGACGACCAGGATTCCGGATTGCGCAGGCACACACATCTTAGAGCTGCTTCTAGGTCCTGGTTGGCCCTCTCCGTTTGGCCGTTGGTCTGGGGGTGATAGCCAGAAGACAGACTGACTGTGGCGCCCAACAGCTTGCAGAATTTCCTCCAGACCTGTGAGACGAATTGAGGACCACGGTCGGACACCAAGTCCACTGGAATGCCATGAAGACGGAAAACATGACGGACGAGGAGTTGTGCAGTTTCCCAGGAAGATGGCAGTTTGGCGAGGGCAACAAAGTGAGTTAGTTTTGAAAATCCGTCGACCACTGTCATGATGACCGTGTTTCCCCTGGACCGGGGGAGGCCGGTGATAAAGTCTAGCGAGATGTGCGACCAAGGCCGCGCCGGGATGGGTAGCGGCCTTAACAGTCCCATCGGCGGCTGGTGGGACGATTTCCCGCACGCACAAGCGGTACATGCCTTGACGAACTCAGTGACGTCCTTTTTCATGTCGGCCCACCAAAACCGCTGGCCGACCAAGGCAAGAGTCCGGTTGATTCCCGGGTGACAAGCAACTCGTGAGGTGTGACCCCACTGGAGGACCTCAGCCCGCACCGGCTCAGGGACAAACAGTTTCTCAGCCGGGCACTCCTCCGGAACAGCAATCCCTTCCTGTGCTTCCATGACTCGCTTCTCGACCTCCCATCGAACTGCCCCCACAAAGCAATGTGCGGGTAGGACCGGTTCCGTTCCAGCCTCCGGCGTGGCCGCATCGTGGATCCGGGACAAGGCGTCTGGCTTCTGGTTCCTGGATCCTCGGCGGTAGTCCACGACGAAGTTGAACCTTGTGAAGAGTAAGGCCCAACGTGCTTGCCGTGAGTTGAGTCTCTTGGCTGACCGAAGGTATGCCAAGTTTTTGTGGTCCGTCAACACTCTAAAGGGTTCCTTGGCGCCCTCCAGCCAGTGTCGCCATTCTTGTAGAGCCAGCACGATAGCCAGAAGTTCCCTATTCCCGACGTCGTAGTTCGCCTCCGCTGGACTCAGTCGCCGGGAGAAGAAGGCGCAGGGATGGAGCTTCCCGTCTTCTGGCGACCGCTGGGACAGGACCGCCCCCACTCCTGAATCCGACGCGTCAACCTCGACCACAAAGGACAAATCTGTATTAGCGTGGATGAGCACTGGCGGATTTACAAACTGCTGTTTCAATTTTCCAAATGCCTCATCAGCAACAGGTGACCACCTAAAGGGTACTTTACTCGACGTCAGTTTAGTAAGGGGGGCAGCCCGTAAGCTATAATCCTTGATAAAGCGACGATAAAAATTAGCGAATCCTAAAAATCGTTGTAACTGTTTACGGTTTTTGGGAGTCGGCCACTCGACCACGGCTAGAGTCTTTACCGGATCCGCCCGTAATTGCCCTCCCTCAATAATGAATCCCAGGAATTGTACAGACTTGGCGTGGAACTCGCACTTCTCTGCCTTCACATAGAGCCGGTTCTCCAAGAGACGCTGGAGGACCAGGCGGACATGTTGCCTATGCTCCTGAATGTCGCGTGAGAAAATCAGAATATCGTCGAGATAAACAAAGCAAAAGGTGTTTAACATGTCTCTAAGGACGTTATTAATTAAACACTGGAACACGGCGGGGGCATTAGTCAGTCCAAACGGCATGACACAGTATTCAAAGTGTCCGAGTGGTGTCTTAAATGCAGTCTTCCACTCGTCCCCTTCCCGTATTCTCACTAAATGATAGGCGCTTCGTAGGTCCAGTTTAGTAAAAACTCGGGCCGACTGCAATGGAGCGAATGCTGAGTCAAGCAGAGGAAGGGGATATTTATTCTTAACAGTAATATCATTCAGACCGCGATAGTCGACGCAAGGGCGGAGTGTCTTATCTTTTTTCTCAATGAAGAAGAATCCAGCTCCTACGGGAGACTTGGACGGGCGTATCTGACCTGACACTAGCGACTCAGTAATGTACTCCCGTAAAGCGTCCTGTTCCGGCTGGGACACTTGATATAAGCGTGAACCCGGCAATGGTGCACCGGCAATCAGGTCAATCGTACAATCATACGGCCGATGGGGTGGCAAGGCTCGTGCACGGTCTTTACTAAAGACCTTACTCAAATCATGATACTCCTTGGGGACGTGGTCAAGACATACCGGTTCGGGAGTTAAGCTAGCTGGTACCGATGTAGCCCCTCCTGCCGACTTTAGACAGTGGGCATGGCAGAAGGGACTCCAGTTCTCTAAAGCCGGCTTTTCCCAGTCGATGTCCGGATTATGCGTTCTAAGCCATGGAAGGCCCAACACTAGGGGCGCAGAACGGGACGGCATAATAAAAAACCTCCTTCTCTCCTCGTGATTTCCCGAGAGTTTCAAGTTCAGAGGACCGGTAGACAGTCGGACCTCCGCCAATAAGTGCCCGTTGAGGTCGAAAACCTTTTTAACTTTGTCTAAGGCCTCTACCGGGCTTCCTAACGCTTCCACCACACCCGGGTCTATAAAGCAATCATCTGCCCCAGAATCGATCAATGCACTCACCCTCACACTCAACCCGTATCCTGACAGCTCCCCCGACAACTCTAGCCGTTTCTCACTAAGAGAAGACCCCGACGGCGGGCATAGTTCGGTTCCCCCCGGTTCATGCTTACCCAGGTCCGCTTCCGGCTCGGCCTTCAGGAGCTGATCGGCCCGGCCCCCCAGTCGGGCGGTCGGTCGCGTCTTGCGATTAGGTCGTGCTGGGCACGACGCCACTCGATGCCCCGGTTGACCGCAGTACAGGCAGGCACCAGCGAGCCACCGGCGGCGACGCTCCTCTGGGTGCAGACGGCCACCACCCATTTGCATGGGCTCCCCTCCATTGTCCGGTGGTCCAGGAAGGGTGCGGGCGGCGTCGTCGTTGAGGAAGAGTCTGCACATGTCCTCGTTCGCGGCTGCCCCATGCCGCTCCACCGCTCGTTCTCGGTCCCGTTCCCGTAGCCGATTGTCCAAACGGACCGTGAGTTCAATGAGACCCTCTAACGAGCTCGTGTCGTCGCGGACTGCCAGTTCATCCTTGAGCTGTGTGTTCAGTCCTCGACGAAAGACACTCCGCAACACACAGTCTCCAAACCCGCTCTCCGCGGCCAGTATGCGAAACTCGATGGAATAATCAGCGACCGATTTTTCCCCCTGAACTAAATCTAGCAACCGACCCCCGGCCTCTCTCCCCCTAACCGGATGATCGAACACGCGTTGAAATTCACCCACAAAATTTGGAAAAGAGGACCGAAGGTCTGGTCGCGCGTTGCTCACCACCATAGCCCAGGTAGCGGCTTGACCAGTCAGGAGGCTCATAACGAACACTACTTTGGACTGATCTAGAGCGTAAGTAAATGGTTGCTGGTCGAAAATGAGTGAACACTGATGTAAAAACTGACCGCAACCTCCAGGATGTCCATCGTAGCGCGACGGGTGGGGCAAAACAGGTTCTCTATGCGTAACCGGGAGCGCCGACATGGCAGTGTCCGAACGCGGAAGTTCCGGGGTCTGCACCCCGCGGGAACTGAGCTGTTCGAGTCTTCCGAACATCTCCTCACAACGATGAGCTAGCCTGCCGACCACCTCTTGAAGACCGATCAAGGTGGTCTCGGTTTGCCCGACCCGTTGTCCCTGACTGGCCAAAACCCGTCTCACCTTTTCCGAGTCTGCGGGATCCATGGTCGGATTATTCTGACACGACTCGGCTGAGTCGAAGAAAAACGGATCCCAGAAAGGCAGGCTCAGAGAAGGAAAACAATCACGGTTTATTCTTTGAATCAACCGGAGAAGCAAAACTTGCTCGCAGGCAAGATAACGCGGATCACAATGAACACTTGCACTCACTTGCAAGGAACCCGAAGGTAACAGAAAACACTCGCAAAAGGCAAGGAACACGAAGTTAACAAAAAACACTTGCAAAAGGCAAGGAGCACGAAAGTAATACATAACACTTGGAACCGGCAAGGAACGCGAAAGTAACATAAAACACTTGCAAACGGCAAGGACGCGAATGTAACAAAAAACACTTGCAAAAGGCAAGGACAGAATAACAAACACAAAACACTTGCACGCGGCAAGGACTACTCGAAATAGAAATGCGGAAATAATCAAAAAGCGAAGTAAACAACAGAAAGCGACGCGGAAATACACACGTGAATACAGATTAACCGAGGACGAAAACAGATTCAATGATTTTACCAAACTTGGAAACGCGGAGAACACTTGGACACACTGGTGAGCAAATAATAATCCGACAGCTTGCTGTGCAGCTCGGAGTCCTTTTAAAGTCCTAATTGTCAACGCGATGCAGGTGCGGGGCTGGGGAACGCCCCCCTCGTTGTTGGCACTGGAACACACACACAAAAGCACAACAGGCTGAGAACCGAACCATGACAATCACTGGTCTCCTCTATAACAGATGACTTTACCGACCTCATGTCTGTCTCCTACACCACTTTCATGTGTTCTTCTCCACTAAATCATACGGTAAAACAAGCAATAGCTTTGAATAAATTACAGTTTGCTCATGCAATTTTAAATTAAAATATGGAGAAATGTGCCCTGCAATTGGCTGGCAACCAGTTCAGGGTGTGCCCCGCCTACTGCTCAAAGCCAGCTCAGATAGACTCCAGCACCCCCTGCGACCCTTGTGAGGAATAAGCGGTCAAGAAAATGGATGGATGAATATGGAGAAATGAAACACTTGCTATCAAGTAGCTGTCCAACACTTCCACCTAACATTACACATCAACCTGACGGGGGGTGGGAGCAGATAGGAGGGGCGCCTAATCAGTGACGTGCAGGGATTAGATGAAACCATTACACGTGAATTGAGCTGTTTAATACATAAAATGGCCACTCAAAATATTTTTCCTCTCATCGCTTTGGCGCCCCCTCTGCCGTAGTGCTCCTAGCGGCGCGTACTTCGCATACCCCCTTTTTGCGCCACTGCCAATCAGTGCCCTCAGCCTATTGTGTTTCCCAGGTGTGTCTTGTTAGTGTCTCATTAGTGTTGGTGTATTTAGTCAGTGGTGTTTGTTCATGCGGTGTGGGAGCAGTCTTGTCGAGTTGTGCTGGTGTCTCAAGTCAAGTCAAGTCAAGTCAAGTCAAGTCAAGTCAAGTCAAGTCAAGTCAAAACTGTGTTTTGATACTCTCTTGTCAAGTTTCCACTCGTCTTTGTCACATCATTCCGTCGCCCATGTTCTGTCAAGTTCACCCTCGTCCATGTCTGGTCAAGTTTGCCCACGCCTTGCCCACCCTGTGACTGGGAGATTGTGGTTCAATCGCTGCCTGGGTCATACCCATAGACTATAAATATATATATATATATATATATTTATTTGTATTGCCAATCTCAAGCTACAAAGACATTTGGCCAACAGAGTATACTCAAACTATATTTATTAATCTTAAAACATGATCGATATGATCCATATGTAATATATGGACTAGAGATGAAGTGAAGATGGATTGAGAAGAGGGGAAAGAAAATGATGGACAAGGCAGAATATCCCATTTATAATATGGTCAGTCTTTCAAAAGATGTCAGACAACAACAAAAACAGATTGTCTAACAAGAAAATGAGCCGGACAAACACAGTTTTAGTTGTGTAGTTAGTTGTCATCAACTATTATAATGTTGGAAAGGAGATATGCGGAAGAGAAATTGCCAGTCAATCACAGATTACAGATTATCACTATGTTGTAAAAATCGTTGTGTTGCTTGTTGTTGTTGTTGTCAACAGGCAATCCTTCGTTTTTCGTGTGACATGGAATACACCGAGCCTGAGAATACTGAATGGACAACTCAGTGTGTGGCTGACGGTATTCCTCCGCCTGTCACCACCTGGTTCAAAGATGGAATAGAAGTGGCTGCCCCTCAGCTCTTGACCAGGAACAACAGCGGACAATATATGCTCACAGCCACAAACAGACATGGAAAAGCCACACACATGCTTTATCTGAATGTTTTATGTGAGTCATCAACTCATCACCATTCAAGTACACCCCCCCCCCCCACACACACACACCCACGCACACGCACCCCCCCACACACACACACGCGCGCACACGCACGCGCACCCCCACGCACACGCACACAAAAAAAAACAAAAAACAAACAAACCAAAAAACCCCCCAAAAAACAAACAAACAAACAAACAAAAAACATCGTCAGATAACCATGTTTGTTCAAATGTCTAACTGTCCTCCTCAGATCCACCGACTCTGCGGGAAAAAGAGGATTCTTTTGAGTTTATGCCTGGGCAGAGTTGGCTTCTCAACTGCGATGCTCACGGCAACCCTCGTCCAACTTTTTCGTGGAGCTACGCCAATGCAACAAACGTGAGGACCACCGGGTGGCGTAACAGCGTTCTTGACATCGATGAAGCCACGTCAGCCAACGCTGGTGTTTACAACTGCACTGCCACAAACACGTTGGGGAGTGTTTTTAGGTCTATCACGTTCATTATGGCAGGTAATAGAGGAGCTACGCACTCAGAGGCCACAACATTAGGGACACCTTCATCAACTACAATGTCGCAATGCCAGAACCTTCCAGAACTCCCTTCACCCACAATATGACTAATTTTGTTATAGACCCATACGTTAATTTAGATAGCAAAAATCAAAAATAGATATTGAAGATTAAAAAAAAAAAACTATAATAGGAAATATGGTAGTAATAACAATAATGATGATTCTAGTAATTATTATCAGAGATGGGAAAATCCAGAAAGTAAAAACCCTGCCACAGTTTGGCTACAGCCAAAGTCCACAAGTGCTTCTACTCACCTGAGCACGTTTACCTGCCAGTTGATTAGAAGCAAACTGTGGCAGGGTTTTTACTTCCTGGACCTGAATTTCCCATCTCTGATTATTATTATAGTGTTGACAGATTTAATTGGCCGATAATAGCACTTTTGAAATCAGCAGAAGACATAAACGCATCCAAACATAAGACAAGGACATTGAAACAGCCCCCCACCCCCCAAATTGACAAAAAAGTTGGCTGATTCCTATTTAGTATTGATATGGAAGTATTGATTATATATATATATATATATATATATATATATATATTAATCGACCAATTTATCGGTTATCAGAAATTTATTCTGCCCAAAAAACAAATCATTAAATCAGCTAGTTAATCGGTTATTGGAATTTAAGAGAAACAGCAATGACCTATAAAAATCTATATCAGTTGTGCCCCAATTATTACAATTGTTGTTAAGTAATATATTAGTGTTGTTGATTTTCAAGTGTTATTGTTTGAATGTTTAATAATCAATATTTAATACTCGTGCTTCATATTCGAGTAATACTTCTCATTTTGCACTCACTGAGCCTCCACTTTTCATCGTTGTCAAAAAAAAAAGAGTCAAAGAAAAGGCAAAACAGAGCTGGAGTTTCACAATATTTGCTGATGCCATATGCACAGTGACATTTTGTTTCTTCAACTTTTCTTGGTTTTACCTGAATTTGAATGCATACTTTCTAGCTCTGCAGTTGAGTTGTGCTTTTAATCTTGTTTCTCTTACAGTCCTCGAAAGCAGTCCAGTCCCAGAAAGCAGTCCAGTGCCCGAAAGCAGTCCAGTCCCCGAAAGAAGTCCAGTCCCTGTGGCAGTCATTTTGGTGTGTGTGTTTGTGGTGCTCGTAGTCCTCACCCTGATCTTTATCTGTTTGAACAGGAAGAGACAGGGCCGGTACAGTTTGAAGGGCCGAACTGACAATATCCCCCTAGAAACCGGCTCTGTTGCGAACAGGCTTGTGACATAGATGATACATTATTTGTACATCTGAACCACTCTTTAAATGCAAGTAGACTTAACTAATGAGGCTCTTAATGTGGCGACTACACTGCCCACTGCACTGAGGCGGGGGCAGCAGGGCCTGAGTATGGGGGGGGGGGGGATTGTTTATTGTTTTCGTTTTTGCTGCCTCACAAAAATGATAAGTGGGTGTGTTCAACTAAATTTCCCAGTTATTTGTGGAACAAACAGAACATCATCATAAAAAAAACAAAACACTGTTGTTCAGGCATTTGATATGCATCGGATGTTTAAGAGAAACGTTGACAAATTTGCATCTCTGAAAACTGTATCAGATGTTTTTGTTTTTAATTAATGTCGTGTTTTCAATAAATTATTGTTCCACCTTTTGTCACTTTTCCCACCTTAATAAATGATAACTGTGTGTTGTGTTATAATTTCCACTTCATATTTGACACAAAACAGAACAGTTAGTTAAATTATTTGATATGCATTTTTGCAGGCCTGAAAACTTAATGTATGTAACTGTAGCGATAATTGGGTCGTCTTTTGGACGAATTAATAATCTGGACGTTACAGAGGTAAATTGTATTTACCTCGATAACCTCTGGGGCACCACGTTGACTTTGCTTTGGGTTAACAGGAGCAAACAACGACCAAAATCCTTCTTTCATCAGTCATTGATAATCTAAAGTCGCCACACTCGATATTCAGTGGTTCGTTGTACTAACAAAAGAATAATAATCCACTCGGAAACACAGATGACTTAGGCGGAATACAGTTCATAAAACATGCATTTATTCACGATTGCTACACTACAGAATCAAAATACTGCCTATCTAACTATTCTACCGTCAGAAGAAAAGAAATAAAATAAAGCGAATGAAAATAAGGAAGGAATGCGAATGAATAAAGAAACAGGGAAAAGAGAAAATTTGACCTGCCAGATTTGTGATGTTTCAAACGTAAGTGGCACACAGTGGATACGCCGAGGTAGAAATCAAGCGCACTTACGAGAATTGGAGTTGCGTAGAAACAAACAGAAGTGGCGGCCTTTTTGACAAGGGGGAAAAATAGTCAATGTTCGTTGAAAAAGGCAAGAAAAAAAAAGGGTTTATTCCACAGGTGAGCAAGGGAGCCACGCCAGGGGCCTGACGTAGTTGCGCGGCTCGTCCCTTGATTGGTTGGTCGACTTGGCGAGGTTGGTTCTGCCGGACGGCTGCCCGGTTCCAGGTGGAGTTCGGTCCGCTACGCGCCTGCGTACGGGGAAGGCCAGCCGTTGGAGGTGAGCTAGCACCGCGGCGGGGCGCCACCGAATAGCAGGTGAGGTGCTGAGCGGCTGAGGTGCGCAACCTTGAGTCCGGCGGTACGTTGCAAATGTACCCCGGGGGCCGCGGAGTCCGGGCGGCAAGCACCGATGGTGGAAAAAAAAACACAAAAAAACAAAAGAGTCTTTAGTCAGCGTTGCAGTTGAACCTGCTTTGGCGTGGCGTGGAGCGAGGGTCCGATTCTCGCCAGCGGTTACTGCCAGGAAAGAAAAAGCCACGTGGTTGGCCAGTTTCTTAGAACAAAGAGTTCGAGCAGCCTGGGACACTTGCGGGTCGTGCCAGGGAGTTATTTTTGGTTGAGGCTTGTGAGAGCAGGAAGAGGGCAAGAGAATGAGCGGAGGTCTGCTCGTCCTTTTTAAAGTCTCTGGGTGGGGCTTCAGCAGGTGATGGCACACCCTTCTGTTCGCTCGAGCAGACTTTAAGAGGAAAATTATTAAAGGGATTAATAATTTGGCATTAAATTTGGTCAGTCTGGCAAATCGGTTTTCCCACACAACCCGTTTAACACACATCGTAATTAATGCATCATAAACTAACTTGTGAGGTAACTTCTACTTGTCTAATCTGACTGAACTGAGAGATATTGATTACCTTTCATTCTTTATGGAGTACAAATGAAATAGGATGTTCATACACACAAAGATATAACATGAATCATTCGTAGTTCAGTTGTCTGTCAAGAATGATCATGGTATAAATGTGTAAAATGCGGTTACTTATGTGAATTGTCACTAAGGATAGTTCCAAGTTTCACCACTTGGAGGTGTTGTTGCTCCATCTAGACGTTCCAGGAAGGGCGAGGCGCCAGAATACCCTTTTGTGATTGATAAGAAGTCATGAACATTCCTTTGATCCGTCATTTGTGCATTCCAAACCATTGGAGCCATTTGTTTGGGCTCCGAGAAGACTGCTTGAATACACTCCTTCGGCAGACGCATAAATTCCTTTGTCACCTGGTCAGCGGCTTCAAAAGAGTTTGTTGGTGGCTGGGTGACCACCTGCCGAGCTGACCAGGCTTGGATCCTGTCTGGGCAGTGGAATATTCACGCACTGCAGAGAATTTGCTTTAGGAGAAGCAAACTTAAAAAAAAAATTAGAGGGTAGAGTGGAACTTAGGCAATAGTTGTTACATAACCAATAAATTCATAAAATAACATGATTAACATGTTACATTTGAAGAAATTGTGTCAATGAATGTAATTTTTATCACCCATATCTAATGGTCGCCCTGATTTTTATTTAATTTAAACAGAAACAGACAGGAGCAGTACAGTTTCAAAGGCCGAACTGACAATATCCCCGTAGGAACCGGTTGCGAAAGGACTTGAGACTTATGCAAGGCTGACACATGCACAACTTTTGGCCACGATCTTGTCGTGGAAAGTCGTGAATTTTGGGGCACGAACTGGGAGGTTCCCGCACTGTTCACGCATACTTCACGACGAGTTCACGAATTCGTGACCATTCGTGTCCACATTGACACGAACTGGCACGACAAGTTCACGCATAGTTTGCGAATAGTTTACGCACTACCCGCATTTGCACGACGAGTTTGCGCAATTCGGACGGTGTCGTGCCGACTTGGGCACGCCATATAAAAAGGGGGCCTCCCCAACCCCTATTCGTGGCACTTTGTGACAGTCGCGCTCTGCCACGCATCCTTCCTGCATCGTCCCGACGAGTTCACGAACACTTTGCACATAGTTCACGACCCGGTCGTGAGATTTTGTCGTGATAAAAATTTTGAACATTTCAAAATTTTTGCCCCGACATGGCACGCTGTCACGACGGGTTTACGCACACTTCACGCTACTTTACGACTAATTCGGGCACTGGCACGACTCGAGTCGTGCCAATTCGTGCCACAAAATCGTGCAAGTGTCAGCCTTGCATTAGATGATACATACACTTGGCTCACTTGTTTAATCCATCTAGGTTACTTAATATTGTATGTTGTATCCGCCCCCACGGACGGCATTCTGATTAATATTGTGTTTGTGAAATACGGATTAAGCAGAACAATTCACCCATTTTGATCCATCTCAGGGGACGGCCGTTTAGTCACTTGCTGTCGACTAAAAATTACATCACAGTGCCGAAGGGCTCAGATAACGACCGCCATGACTCACCTGTTTTCTGGCTTTGGTCATGTGACATTCATTGTAAAGAAAATTTTTGACTGTGCCTTTGACATGCCGATTACCACTCTCCACCTGCTCCTCGGCAAGTTGGACCTCCACTCGCCCACGCCCTGATCATCTTGCTCACCACCTCGAATAAACACTCTTCAAACCACTTCCAAACGCCTCTCTGTTTCGCTTTTGGGTCCTCTATCACAGGGGTTGATCACTCTATCACTTTTTCATCTGAGGGCCACATACAGAAAATCAGAAGGACGGAAGGGCCACATAATGTTATGAAGAGAAATTGTGTTTAGTCCTAAAAATTGTACAAATAATTTATTTGTGCTTTTGCATATTTAGAAAAAATGCTACAGTATATAAACCAATTTATTTGTAATATGGCAGTAGGGTTATTATAGTTTTGGAATTTTTCATTTTAGTTTTTATTTTGTTTTGAGTTTAGTTTTTTTTTATTTAGTTAGTTTTAATTAGTTTTCACAGTGGTTCTGTTTTATTAGTTTTAGTTCTTTAATAAATCCTTAGTTTTAGTTTAGTTAGTTTCAGTATTAGTTTTATTTGTATTTTATTTTTATGTTTGAAGTTTTGTAGTTTGTGTAATGTGTAGTATTGTGCGCAATATTTAAAAAACACCATGGGTCTTTATTCCGGTTTATATCAAAATAAATCTACTAAAAAAAATCACATTTAAAATCATCCCCAAAAGCTCATGCATTAAATTAATTACCAAAGACTAAAACAAAGGACATGTTTGCTATAATTATATTTAGCTTTGTAAACATAAAATTGTAGTTTCAGTTAGTTTTCTTTTTTTTAAAAAGCATCTTCATTTTTATTTTATTTCATTAACGAAATTGGTTTTGAATTTGTTTTTTCGTTAGTTTTAGTTAACTAAAATAACCTTTAATAGCATCTGTGTTTTTCGACCCCTTCCCTTCTTACTTTGACCATCTCCAAACATTTTTGTTTTTATTTTATTTTATTTGAACTGAGTTTTTAGCATATGTTGCGGGCCACTAAAATATGGACGGCGGGCCGCAAAAGGCCCCCGGGCCGTAGTTTGGACACCCCGGCTCTATCATCATTTCCTTGTGTGTAATCTATATTTGTGAAACAAACAAAACATCACAAAACACAGTTTAGTCATTTGATACACATCGATTGTTTGAAGGCAATCTTTTTCAACATGCATCCCAGAAAAAAAAGAATAAAATATGTAGAAGAAAATATTTTAAATACTTTTTATTACCGGTATGTTGCAAGTGTATTACAATTTAAATGAAATAAAACATTTTTCTTCTCTTCACAAAAACATAAAAACATACATCATACTGACTAGAGATGAGAAGATTATTATTAAATGCAACAACGTGTACATTTTCAGAGTGCAGCAGTGACAAGTTCTTTGACCAACAAATCAAGAGACGGACTGTGGATGACGTCATAAGGGCCGTCTTTGCTTTGAAACCAATCAGGTTAAACTCCAGGTGGCGTCACTTGCCTTCGGTGCGGGTTGGCGTGGGTTCACTTCTCCGCCTGGGAGACCATGTGTGGCTTACATGATGTAAGCTTGTGTGAGTGAGTGAGTGAGTGAGTGAGTGAGTGAGTGAGTGAGTGAGTGAGTGAGTGAGTGAGTGAGTGAGTGAGTGAGTGATGTATACAAAAAAAAAAACAATCAGGTTAAAGAAACTCCCGTTGCTACCTCGTCATTGTGAAGGCCCAGGACAGATAGACATGACAGCAGATAGAGAAAATCGAATAAACAAAACAACAACAACAACAAAAAAACACCTTTCACTTTATCAAACTGGCAGCATTACAGACCGCAGGTGTACCTAATGTTGTGACCAGTACATGTGCGTACCAGGTGTCACGTGACGCTCTACGTGCGCGTCAACTAAAGTTCGTGGACGCGCACGCCGGTGCGGGCGGGACGTGGCCTTGCAGGCAAACTTGAGTGCGCTGGCCCTTTAAGGTTTTAAGGATTTGGGGAGTGACGCGGATATGAAACCCAGTTAGTTTATCCTTCTTTCTCGCTATGAAAAATATTTGGCCAAACTAGACGAGCAGCTGTCAGACGGCTTTAATTAGCCAATTATGTTACTGGTTTACTTGACTTGTTGAAAGAAGCGAGCGACGCTGCGGAAGGGCGACGACGGCCAGAAAGTGTTCCTCCTCCGACCGCCTTTGGGAGATTATACTCGGATAACTTTGGAGAACTTCTTTGTATTCGGGGCGGTCGAGAGGGCTTGGCCAGCGGGCTGAACATGGACTGGGGCACCGAGCTTTGGGTGAGTCGCTGCCGAATAAGCAACGCGGGTTAGCTCTCGCTAGTTGCTATTCTTGTTTGAAATTCCTCGGGATGGTGCGTTCATGGTCAGCGCCTCTTGGAAACAGCGAGTTTTGGAAAGTTAGTCCACGTTTGCACGAGGACACACACTCGCAGGCCACTTCATTAGGGACAAGAGTTGCATAAATCCGGGCCCATTTTGGTATGTTGGACTCAGTAGATCGTGCAGGTTGTACCTAATGCAATGTCCGAACATCACTGGCGGCGTAATTGCACATCAAGGTTGTCACGTCACCCCTTTTCAAGTGCCCTTCACTTCAAAATTATTCCGTGCACACATATTCAAGGTGGCCCGCAGGGTTGCGTTGCAACCACTGGGAATAGTGTGTTTCCTTGTTGACACTTGGCTCCCATAGAGATGACAACACATGCTCAGTGTCATTTTGATTTGAAAACAACCTTTATTTGTAACACACTTAAACTATAAGTCACATTCATGTGCACCACAAGCTACTAACCGTATGGTGCATTGTCATTCCGTAGTAAACAACAATACTAATTATAATTGTACAATAATGTATTTCTGTGGTAGCAGACGTTCAACTTGCTTTTAGTTTTACGACAGACAATGGAACTCAAAATTAATCTATATAAATAAGAGGCATAAAAAATATTTCACATACAAACCTCTTGTTCGTATTTGCCGTTTGCAGTAATCTGTCAAAAGAAATTAAATATTCACCTAAAAGAGGACAAATAATAGACATGATTGGAGATAAATGGCATGATAAAAACTATTGTCTTAATGACATAAAGCGTTGGATCTGCCAGCTCAATTCACCACATACAATCTTTAGTAATAGGACACAAGTGTAAATAATAATAATGTATCTTCTGTATAATCCAAGTTCATGCACCTACTGTGCTAGGCCTGAATGATTTTGAAAAATAATGTAATTGTAGCCTTTGCAATTTAAAAATTGCATTCTACTCCAAATATGATTACTTGTCCAGCCCTACAATGCATTCAACTTTTGATGTAGAGAATAAGGAAGTCAAGTGGAAAGAGAGATGCTTGCTGAAGGCAAGTTGACGCCATACAGGGAGACATTCTTAGTTGTCAAACAAGTGTAAAAATAAGTCAGATGCTCAACTTGGAGAGGGAGAATTGCCCCTTTTTGCCTGGAAGATGAGTCTCTTCTAAATAAAAAATGAAACATGCCTAGCTTTGCAGTGTATTGGTTCAGTTGCTGGTTCAGTTCCCACTCATTGACATGCAAATGTGAATGATGGTTTGTCTACATACTGGCGACCAGTGTAGTCTGTCTTTCGCCCAAAGTTAGTTACCTATTACATGACCTTTGTGCCGTTCCTTTTGGTGTGCCCGCCTTGGCCAGCTGTATAAGACAGATGGATATACTGTTCATTGAAATTTTTCAACTACTCTCTCAGCTTTATCAGTACACCAATATTATTACCTAATATTATTCGTTCAATGTAGAGGAAAAAAGAACATATGGAGTACTATTACAATTTCTGCCTACATGTTGTGTGATCAATCAGTTGCAGTCCATTCTGTAACTCCTTAATACACAATACTCGCAATACAGATGTTATTTAGCGTTAGTGGTAAGCTAGTGGATTTAAAGGCTAAACGATTTGGTTGTTTCAAATGAACAAGGTGTAATTTGGTTAGTTTTCAGTTTAGTTGGACAGTAAACTTGAACTGGGAGTGGCAATAGAAATACTAAAGCCTCTTTTTTTGAAGAAATGTTCACTAATTGCATCAAGTCAGGGCAAGAAATAGCCGAGTCACTCATATGTGAAGGCACAGCTGTATATGCCCTATTTCCATTCCCTGTTGCTACTAAAACACAATTTGTTTTTTGGTACCATTTTTCTACATTTATTCCACAAATTGCATTCTTTTAACTGGAGGTCATATGAATGGGTCCGTCAGCATCAGGTCGCTTAAGCTACTTGCAACTTGTAAGGCAACAGCACAGTAGTAGGTGAGCAGTAAGCACATATGTGACGCCATGGATACAACTTGAACATGCACATTCTCTGACAGGCAGAATTGCATTGAAAAGATAAAGACTGGAAGGTTGCAGCCTCATTACAGAGTTTCCCCCTCGGGCCACGGTTTCCGTCTCTTTTTCTGTTCTGAGTGCTTGTGCAACAGCACAATTAGTTTTGCCCTACTTTGATTGGACAGTTGTAGCGCCAGTATGAAGAGCAGGTTCTGTACCCCACTTATTTTCAGTATTTTTCCTCGGTTCCCTGCATGCTTATTTGCATTTTTTTTTCACTTGAAACCTCATTTATTTGTGTAAGCTCCCCCATGGAGTAAACTCCAATTATTCATGAATTTTTGCCATCATGCCGGGTACCTATCCTCAGCATATAATGGAGATCCACTATACTTTGCTTTAGGGTTTTTATACTGTGGCTATCGATGCTATTCATAATCGATGTCATTTTGCATTGTGTTTTGACATTAAAGGGGCATGATTCAAGTTTCTCAGTTTTTGCAGATTTAGCGACCCCTCTGGCGAAAAGCGGAAATGAAGCCAGCGATGTGCATGCACCCAGATTGCCGAGACGTTAGTCATTGTGGTAGTGTTCTGCATTGCTCATCATATATAGACCCTATCACATTTTCGTGATGAGGTCTTACCTTTTTACCATTTTATCCTCTTAGGTCTTTCCATCTGTTGAACGCTGCTTCAATATTGATCCGTGTCCTGTCCCGACTTCAGTTTTGCCCTTTTTGTCACACTAGATAGGTGTTATCCTTTCCTGCTCGGTCTCCTGACCGTGGTCGGGGGACGCAGGGGAGTTTTTCTCTCCAGTGCCGGAGTCGCCTCCTAGGAATACTCCCGTTGCATGTCACTGGGAGATGGAAGGTCACACTGCAATCTTGGTTTATTATTATTTTGACACACTTTTATATCCCGTCGTGTACGCTTGTCTTTTTCCAAGTACTCCCAGCTAGCAGAGATTCCTAGGGCAAAGTTCTTTTAATTACACATATAATTCTCACTGGTTTACCTTGAGTTTGACATGAAACTCCAACTGGTAGTGGCAATAAACAGTCGAAAGCCTCATTTTGGAATATTTGTTCAATATCTCAAACTGCTGCTTGTCGTGAAATGAGTTGCGTGCCGCCACCATTTAGGCCTCATATCTCATTTTTTTGCTTGCTGCTCAAAGAAGAAGAAAAAAAACAAAACAAAAAAAACAAACAGCTGAGTGACGGCTCATATCTTGAAAAACTTGCAAGTCAGGTTGCTTGTATCTCAAGGCACCACTATACATTAAATAACGTGCATATGTAAACAATATAAGAACATAAATAGCGTGCAGCTAAACGCATAATGGATAAGGTCGAGAAAAGAAATGATCAGTGAAGCTCTCACCAAATGATGAGTGGCTTACTTTTTTAATTTCATTGTAGTAGTTAATGTATTTGGTGGAGCACTTCGAGTAGTTAGAGGTATTATGATGGCAACAATCAATTTACTACATGATTCCCTACAGGAAAAATAGTTTTGAAGTGAGAACAATAGGAAGTCAATTAGTCAAATGGCATCCTTGAACGGATTGTGTTCCACTTTGCAGGTTCTCCTGTCACTGATTCTGTCATGTTAACCTCGACAGTCACTCGTCTGGCATCTGTCCGCTGATCGCACTTAATCCTGCTGCTATTTAAAGGTGTGTCGTTTGCAAGACCAGTGTGGAGACTCATGCTAACATGATCGCAAGTGCTAACTGGGCCTTTATTGGGGGACGGATATTGGATCCAGATCATCATGGCTTGATGAGCTGTTCAGGTGACTTGCGAGATTATTGTCACACGAATTGTTTTGTACTTGAGCATCAAACAATCACAATCACAGCTACATCATGTGATTGAGGATCAATAGGTGCTTGTTGCCCTCTTTCGGTGAACTCTGAGTGAACTAATTTGGAGTAAATTAGTTTGAAAGCATGAATCTGTCACCTGTATTTTAATATACACAATACAGAGCCGTATCAATTATTCTGCCTTTAAAAATACTCTGTTTTGCTAGCTATTAAATTAAATATTTTCTTTATTGTGGTTGGAGGGTTTTTTTTTGCACATGGAGGTGTTTCTGTTACCCCTCCCCATGTAGCTAAATATGTCAACCAGTATTAAAGCAATACACCATTAAAAACTCATTTTCCAGTATTCAATTAGGAATTGTGTATAAAGAATACAAGTGCAAATATATCTGGCATTTAAAAAATAAAAATAAAAAATAAAAAGATTAAGTATTAAAATAATAACCTACCCTGGGCAGGGCCATCATCCAGTCACGTGATCACGATGACATACAATAGCCGCCTCCATTAGAATGCGGGTTTGCTGTCGCCAAATACTGTACCAATTCTGATGAGCGTAATCCGCAGTATGTCAGGTTTCATTTCATGTCCTTTCTGGGGGGTGGGGGCTATTCTAAAGTAAGGGTAAGCACGCTGAGCACAACAAAATATAGCTGGAGAAGTAAGTAAAAGTTAGCTGGATGTTTCCCATCCAGGTTAGGGACTGACCACAAATGGCAAAATGGCAGATGGATAAATATGTTGCTTAATTCATATTCTGTAAACACAATTTTAATCAGAATGCTGTGTTTAGACTAGTTGGGGGTGCACATAGAACAAATAGTAAAGAAACATTTTGTCTTCTTGACCACTTTTAAAATTGAATGCTGGTAGTTGAATAGTTGAAAGTTTAGAAATCAATGAAGAAGCTATGTTTATTAATCATGATTTCAGTATCCATCAAAATATTTTTTTCCCCACCATCACCCAATCCTACAAGTACAATACTGTTGAATATAATTTTTCTCATGAAAAACATGTTGCAAAGCTTTTATTTTTGGAGTGGCCGAACAAATTAACCCTCATTTGTATCAATTTCAGTGTTTAATGCCGATTTTATGATGAATGTTTTGAAATAAACCTGAGCAGTATTATGTTTATAAAGGCAGAACTTTTGACACAGCTCTTGTTTTAGTACTAATAAATGTGAATTGGCAGACAGTGGTCCTCGAAACCAGATCTTTGTACCGTTGCCTGACTATGCTGTGAATTGTGTTGAAAGGTCTTTTGGTTAAAAATAATAATGTCCAAAAAATGTCACACAGAATGATGTGGCCCTTTTGTCTTAAAATGTTCCAGATAACGTAATTATTTGGACCATGAATGAATAGCACCACGTGTTGAAGTTTCATGCTGATAGCCTCGGGAAGACCAGTCAGCTGACACTAAAATTGGGCAAAGAGAACATCTGCACTAGTAGCCTTCTCTTTCATTTTAATTTTTAGCCCTCTCAGTAAGACTGTACCGTTTTGCACGATTACCTCATTGGGGTGGGTGAACAAACGTCAATTTTAATTGTCAGATGACCTTTTGTTTTAGGCCAGAGTCTTTAACCTTTTATTCTGTTCTGTAATTAGTCAAAATGTTGTCTCCGGAAGGGTCTGGCCCAACTTGTCAGGGTTCCCCTGTTCAATTTTCCACCCCTTCTCTCTCCCACCTTCTCTTTAGTACAATCAGTAGCCACAAATAAAGCTTGGGAATGTCCCGTGAGAGAAGATCAGCAATCTCGTCACTTACTCTTGATAGGCTTGTCTGAGCGTGCCCTTTTATTATGGAAATCTACTTCCACTAGGCAGAAAATGTTGAGGTTTGCAGCTAACGCGAAACACAACGAACAAGTCTTATTTCATGGTACATTTGTTGGCAATTTGCAGTTGTCGTGCGTCATATCATAGCAAGTGGTTGCATTCAATGAGTTCCGACCTCATTACCATAATATGAACACAATAAAGAGGATATTCTGATGAGTTAAAAAGGTCGTTGTTGAGTGTCTTAGTTGTGTTACTGTGGACACAAATACACTTGCTTGTGGCGGTTTCTTCCTTACACATACCAAAAGCATGCAAGTTAGATTCATTGAATACTCTAAATTGCCCTGAGGAGTGAATGTGAGTGTGAATAATTTGATGGCGCCAAGACCAGGGTGAACCCAGCCTCTTGCTAAAAAATCAGCTTGGATAGCTTGATGATAAGTGATAGAGAAAATGGATGAATGTATGGTACACAGGCTTGTAATAAATGAAATATAAATACATATTGAATACAAAAAAACGCACATTTCTAACTTCGCCCATCTATGAAAATGCCAAAACAAAGAAAACTCTACCAAATGTCCACAGTTAGACTACACTTGACTTGCTTCTGTTGTGGCACGAAAGTAGGGAGCTAATAGCTATTAGCTATGCTTCAACAAGCCCTGTCGTTTGTCGTCTTCCGACGCAACCGTATGTGATACATTAGCAACACAGTGCTGTCAAGTGTGCGCATTGTCCTACTACTGTGATGAATAAAGCTCCCGTTAGCACACGGTTCTTGTCTGAAGGAATGAGTTCAGGGTCACAACGTTCACTAAATGTTCGGCAGACGTTCGCCATCCGTTATTATGGTGTTGAAATCAACATTCGCTATCTTCGCAAATACTCGCAAACGTTCATCCCCTCAGCATGATAACGGGCTTTAACATCATGACCTTTCCTCGCATGGTTCTTGTGCGTCATAGCGACTTGTGTGGTGTCCATGTCGAGTTTCCAAGTTACCAAATATGGTTCATTTGTCTATAAATGGCTGCTATTTGAATGTCTGGAATGCTGCTGTTGAAATTGACACAAGGAAGTGTTGGAGTGAGTTTGTGGTATATGTTTGTCATGTGGGCGTGCCGTGAAGCTATAATTGCACCAGAATTGGTAACATCTTGGTATATTTATGAATGGAATATTGGACAAGCAGCTAATGCAAACGTACATTTATATGCCTGTCTCACTGGCGCTATGCTACTTGGCTACATGCGTTGGGAATTTCTACAGTGTAACAAGAAGCAAGATTATTGATGGCATTCCAGCCAGTGCAGCATTATCTAAACATGATTCACATCCTGCAAAGTCTCTTTTCCCTAATCAGTCCCTCGTGCGCAATTTAAAAAATGTTTTGTTTTTTTTCTTTTTCTTTCCTAAGGACCGATGTGACGTCATCGAGAAGCACACGCACGCCGGGCTAGAGCTGGTGGAAAAGTATGTGAAATTTGTGAAGGAGAGGACAGAGATCGAGCAGAACTATGCCAAGCAGCTGAGGTGGGCCTTGTCCTTCTCCTGCATCATCTGTTTCTGTGTGCGTGTGTGTACGTGTGTTCATATTTGAAAGGGCTGTTTATGGCATGTTTGTCTAGTCTCATGACTCTATTGGAACACACTGGCCTCATTCTCCAGCTGCAGTCCCACTGCTCCCTCCTTTTGCTCGCTACTCCCACTCGCTGAGCATGCGCTGAGGAAGTGGGAGCAGACGGGCACATGACACCCAGGATGTGGTCAGAGGAAGAATGAAATGAGGAAGAGCAGCACCGGGAAGAGAATGGGCATGTTCGTGTGTGTGTGTGTGTGTGTGTGTGGGGTGGGGGTGTGTGTGTGTGTGTGTGTGTGTTTTAAATACTATACTGTGGTTATTGTTGACAATTGATGTATGATGTCATTCAGCTTTCACTGTTTTGCTTTCACCCAAACTTCCTTATATTGCTTTGTTTGTGCTGCAGTGCACTATGCATAGAAATAATACATACATGGACAGAAGTACATGAACACACCTCTGTTGTTGGACCGGTTTCAAATGTTATGAGTGCAACTGCAAGCCATTGGATGAAGAAGAAACATGATAGAATTAAAAAAAAGAAAGAACTAAGATAAAAATGTCTCCTTCCTCTGCCATCATCACCGTCTTCCATATTTATTAAGATTCTTTAGTACAGGTAAAAGTGTTTGTTAAATGCACATTTATACACTTCATTAGTCATTCATACAGTTTTTCTTACATACAGTAAAATTATAGTTAGTCTTTTGGATGTCCAGATTCCAAACTCTGTGACAGATGACTTGGATTTACAGTATTTCCTTATGACAAATATTGTTCTTGTTTTTGTACGATTCTGAATCTAGGTGAAAAGGATAAATCACTAAAACCGACATTGTTTTTAATGCACCTTTGTCTTGTCTCAGGAATCTCTCGAAGAAGTTTAATCTAAAACGGAACAGCAAAGATGAGCCAGACAGCAGGTGAGCAAACTTAAAGGGAAAAAAAAATCTGTGAATTTCAAATGTCACATACTCGGTGGTCCTTGAATCCTTCTTCGGATGAAGACCAAATTGTACACTAGGACTTAAAGCAACACTAAGGAACTTTCCAGTTACGTTGATTATGGCGGCACAATATGGACATAAGCGATAATGTTTTGCCGAAGGAAGACTACATTTCCCATGAGGACAAGCGCATAGTGTCGTGTATTATTTATTTATTTATTTTTTTAATATGACACTGTCAACACACACATTGATATACAATTTATGCTGTAACTATAATTTGGTGTCTGAGAGGTTTAAACACCTCCATAAGAAACAGGATATCATGAAGCTCTTAAAATGACTTTCCTTTAAGTATGCAATGTGTCATCTCATCAGCATGTTGCTGATCCTGCCATCTTTTCTTTTCCTCACAACAACGGTTAGGCTCACCAGCTACCAGTCGTTTATGGACATCTTGAACGAGATGAACGACTATGCGGGCCAGAGGGAGCTGGTGGCTGAGAACATGTTGATGAACATTTGTGCTGACCTCACCAAATACCTGCAAGAGCTGAAGCAGGAGCGAAAGTCGGTGAGCCAATAAGATGGCCGTGAATCGAAACGTTGTTTGAACTTGTGGTCATTTTCTAAATGTTCAGCAAGAAACCTGCTGATTTGAAATGACACCTGACAGAATAGCAGAGGGAGCTAAGGTTTTGTTCAAATCTTTACCTTATAGTGAAAAGGTCATTTTGTGACACACTTTTGTCATTTGAGTCCATGAATAAGCCATGCGAAATAGGCCTCTTGAGAGCATGACTTGCAGGGCTTGTGGACAAAAGTACTGAGCCACACCTCTTCATTGATTCATGAAGCACGTGTTGGGTTAAATTCCTTAGTTTTCCCCTGAGTGAGTTGTACAATGCAATTGAATGGTTACAGCCACGTGGGGAAGGCACTTTTCCATAAAATCATGCTTAGATGCAATCCATGTAGAAGAATCAATCAAAAACAAAACTTTCAGGATGAATTCCAACAAAGTTTGTGCCTTTTCTTTTTTTAAAAAAAGTTAACTTTCTGTAAGTGTGTCCCAAAAGTTTAGTCGTCATGGCAGTAGTCATTAGGGGAGGTTGACATGCGTCATGGTGATGTGGACATTGGACGTTCATTGAAGCCAAACTGGATGCGCCGTCTTTGTCGAGGAGTCATTCCTTGGCTCCGTCTCATCGGATTATCAGACTGACGGCAGACAAGACGTCTCAGGCAGACGCACTGGCATTTGTCCTTTCCATTTTTGTTTTTTTCCATGGTGTTGTCAGTATTTACCCTGCGCTTACACGCCGCCGTCTCCCCCCGCTGTCACATGAACCCCCTCAAGCCCCCACCCTTCCTTCCCCATTCGCTGACTCTATTTTTACAAATGTCTGCAGTATCTGATGGAAGCCAAGAAGGCCCAGCAGGCGTTGGAGAGCACCAACAAGCAGCTAGAAAGTGTAAGTGTGGTCTCGTATCTACACTTGTAATACATTAATGGAAGGGTTAAAATGGACCTGACAGTATTAGTGCATTATGAAAGTACATCCTGACTAAAAAATATATCATAAAACATAATTACAATGATTTACCACTATCCATCCATCCATTTTCTTGACCGCTTATTTCTCACAAGGGTCGCGGGGGCTGCTGGCGCCTATCTCAGCTGGCTCTGGGCAGTAGGCGGGGGACACCCTGGACTGGTTGCCAACCAATCGCAGGGCACACAGAGACCAACAACCATCCACACTCACAAGCACACCTAGGGACAATTTGGAACTCCCAATTAACCTGCCATGCATGTCTTTTGGAATGTGGGAGGAGACCGGAGTACCCGGAGAAGACCCACGCGGGCACGCGTCATAGTTTTTTGTTTTTTTTTGGTAATGATAATGTATTGCATTTCCATATACCAACACTGTATTCACATATAATGTTTCCCTGTTTTTTAATCCTTCATATTTACAGTACACCTTGTTGTATAATCCTTTTTTTATTATAAGCTTTCACACTGTCATGCATCATTTGTTCTGCCTCCTGTTATATTGTGGGCCAAATTGACGGATTCAAAATTGTAGATTTTTTTTTGTAATTGTGCAAAAATCTTAGTTTTAAAAACAAATTCAATTTTTATTGCATGCAGCAGGTCAACACAGTGCTTCTAAGATGAGAGCTGCCAAACTGTTTTTGACTGTTCTACAACAACCACAATAAAGGCTTACTCTACAGTATATGATGTCCTTTCCAAGAGTAAATCGGAGTCTTCATCAATTACTAAATCAGCATGCTTGCATTGCTTATGATCTCCCCTCTCCTTGCTGTTGTCTTTGCAGAGTAAAAAGCGCTTTGAGCGGGAATGGCGAGAAGCAGAGCGAGCGGCGCAAAATGCCGACAAGACGGATCAGGACATCAATGCCACCAAGGCAGATGTTGAAAAGGTAAAGTGGTGGTGTTTATTTTTATTCAGGCATAATGTGTGTAATGTAAATTTTAGTGACTCTATCTTCTGTGCGCACTATTGGAAGGCTAAGCAACAAGCTCACATGAGAGCGCATGTGGCAGAGGAGTGTAAGAACGATTACGCCGCTCAGCTCCAAAGGTTCAACAAGGAGCAGAAGCAGTTCTATTTCACCGACATGCCACTCATCTTTAATGTAAGTCATCTTAAGAGGACCCAATATAAGAGCTGTATCACAATTCTACTTATGTGTAAAGATAATAGTCAGGTTTCCATCCAAATGTTTCAAAATTATTAGGCAAATTTTGTGAAAATGCGCAAAACGGACATGTGACTTTTGCCCGTTTCCATCCGTTCTTCTTTTGCGAATATGCGCCGCGAGATGACGTAGTGAGGGTTACATAATTCACCCACGGAACGTCGGGACGAAGGGGAATTTCGGTTGGCCGGTTCCGGTTTGCAAACTGAACGGAAGTAGTTTGTCTTGTTGGCTTCCCTCACACATGTAAGTAAAGTGTCGTTACATTGACAGCTGATGTCAATCAAGTGATCTAAAATTACATTCATGTTTTTTTTTCTTTAATGTTAAAAAGAATCATGTTTCTTGGTCTCCCCAAACATATCTTACTTTATTATCTACCATATATTGTGACTACAAACGTGCGTGACGTAATATCGGTCAAAACGTGTGACGTGTAGTCGCTTATTCGGAAAGGCTGTTTCCATGGCCAAAATGCACATTTTCCTTTTTTTTTTCGATATGCTTCAAGTTTGTTTTTCACAATTCTTGAAAACTCGAATAAAAATAGGTGGATGGAAACCCACGTAGTATGTGCAAAGTTGTGAGAGTTATTCATTTAACAAAAGGTGAATAATATAGTTGATACAACTGTAATGCATTATACTGAACCGTAATAATTAATATATACATCTATTCATTTTCTGTATCATTTTCTCAAAAGGGTCACTGATGAGCTGGAGCCTATCCCAGCTCACAATAGGCGTGCTACACCTTGAACTGATTGCCAGCCAGTCGCAGGACATGTATAGACCAGTCACACTCAAATTTACACCTATGCACAATTCAGATTCTTCAATGAACCCAACATATATGTATTTGAAACGTGGGAGGATTCAAACCCAGAACTGTGAGGCAGCCGTCTCAACCACTTACCTACTGTGCTGCAAAATGAAAACCTTAAAATTTAAATGAATACATGCCAAGCTAAGCAGTATTATTTTTGTCTCATGTTTGTACTCCCACAGTACTTGTCTTATGTATAAACAGAGAATGTTTGAATGAAATGGTCAACTCACTCAAAAAAAAACACTGCCTTTAAAATCGTACTTGTGTATGTGTGAACCAGAAAATGCAAGAACTGGATGAGCGGCGAATGCGGAAGTTGGCGCAGGGCTACATCTTGTTCTCGGACACAGAGAAGCAGGTGATGCCCATCATCGGCAAGTGCTTGGATGGCATCACCAAAGCAGGCACTAATGTCAATGAGAAAAATGTGAGTCTGTTCTGCTTTCTATTGGCTTGAAACAAGCACTGCAGAATAACGGCTGTATGGTTGGCTCTCGCACTGTGCGATTCAGGACACCTTGGTGGTCATTGAGCAGAACAAATCGGGCTTTGAGCGTCCGGGCGACGTAGAATTTGAGGACTACAGTCAAGGCATCAATAGGGCGTCGTCAGACAGCAGCCTGGGGACGCCCAAGGGCTCCATTGACCTTTTGGGCAAGAACCGAAGCAAAAACTTTTGGCTTTTCAGTAAAAAGTCCAAGGTAGGATTTTGCATGTCACCAAAGTGAACATGGATGACTACATGACGATATTAATTTGAATATTGTATGAAACTTTTACATTTATTTCAGTGCAGTAGTTCAATTAAAAAAAAAAAGTGTAACACACAGACATTGGTGCCTTGAGATAGATCAATGCCGTGCTGTGGGGGGTGAGGGTGGGGTCAACAGGGCGGAGGCACTGAGCATCCACCCCACCGTCGGCATACATATTAAAAAAAAAAAAGGGGGGCATCCAGACCTTAAAGCAACACTAAGGAACTTTAGTTTACGTTGATTATAGCGGCGCCATTTGGACCAATGTGATAATGTTATGCCTAAAGGAAGACCTCATTTCCCATGAGAACAAGTGCATTGCGTCATCTTTTTAGCTCACGCCAGTGAGTGAAAGCCTGGCCAGTGTTAATCCTTGACTGTCCTTTTGTCCGGGTAGCTTCCATTTCCCCTTTTTCTTTTTTGTTTCCTCAGACAAAAAATTTCAGTTGTTTTGCAGCTTTGGCCAGGAAAGCAGTAATTGTGTCGACATTTAAATTGACTTCTGTAACAAATGGTGAAAGGGGAAAGTAACATATGCCATAAAGCAGTCAGTGCATTTGTAGTTGTTTTTTTTTTTTTGTTTTTTTTTTGTATGGCAGTGTTCCCACCATGGTTCTCAAAGTTGCTTAGTGGCAGTAAAAAAAAAAAAAAAAAAAGAAAGATATAAACCCCCTCAGGCCGTGGCAAAGGTACTATTCAACTACCGTATGTTCACGGCGATAAGGCGCACCGCATTATAAGGCACACCTTCAACGAATGACACATTTCAAAACATTTTTCCATATATAAGGCGCACCGTATTATAAGGCGCACCTTCAATGAATGACATATTTTAAAACTTTTTCCATATATAAGACGCTACAGTAGAGGCTGGGGTTACGTTATGCATCCATTAGATGGTGCTGCGCTAAAGGGAATGACTGACAAAACAGTCAGTCAGGTCAGTCACACTTTATTAATAGATTACCAGCTTTCTGACAACTCCATTCACTCCCAAAATGAATAAACAGCTGTTTTATTATTTTCTCTGAGGTAAAGTATTAGTATTAGCTAGCGATCCAAGATGACGGGATCTTCGGCGCATGCGTGTCACCGATCGTGCAGGGTCAGCGATAGCGTCTTGACAGCGAGACCTGTTGTGGCTCAATATTGATCCATATATAAGGCGCACTGGATTATAAGGCGCATGGTCAGCTTTTCAAAAAATTGAAGGCTTTTAGGTGCACTTATAGTCATGAAAATACGGTAGTTTTAAGTCGATGTTTCATCAGGAGAGTTATGAAAATATTTTATTAAGTTTGAAAAGTTCCTAAGTGCTACTTTAATGGGGACATGCAGTATAGAAAATGGAAGAAATGAATTGGGCAGGAGGAATTGGCTCTTTTCTGTGTTTTGAATAAATCCATTTAATATGACTTTTACCTTTTTTAAATTGAACTACAAAAATAAATGAACCTTTCTATGATATTCTAATGTACTAAGATGCACCTGTATATAAAAAAAGATGAATGCAGTAGCACAGCAGTCAACTAGTGAGTGGCTCCTTGCATGGCGGGCCGAGCCAGGACGGACCTCACTCCCGTTCACCCCCTCGAAACCTCCATCGCATGCATCTTTTTTTTTTTTTATCGTTATGTCCTATTTCACCCCATGGATTGTTTCGAGAACACACCCCCTTTGCATGAGTGAGCCCTCTCCCCTTCCCCCACACTCCCAACCTCACCCTCCCTGTGCACAGGTCAACCGGCAGTCAAGCGTTGTGCTGTGCGTGTGCTTTCAACAGCACAGCGCCGGAACAACATTGAATTTTTCCTCCGCGGGCATCCACAAACACACTGCTTCCATTATACTTGCCGCTACAATCGCAAGCATTGTGAGGACAAGCCGCAATGTTATTTGCCGGGTCAGTAAAATGGGAATCAGGGTCAACTGGCGCTTTTAGTGAGCACAGACAAGTGCAGAAGCACAAGGCTATGTTTTGAAGAGCATTAGTTAGGCGGGAATGTGTTAAACAAAAAACAAAAAAAACAACAACAAAAAAACATTTGCCAAAAAGGTGTGGTGGTCCAAAGTTGGTGCAGTTTGAGTAATTTATATAGCTTCTGTTTTCACTGTTATGATTCCCTTGCATGTGGACCAGCAGATTAAGCAGAAAATCTTTGTGTATGGCAGTTGGCACTCACATTTTGAATGCATTACCGCCACCTGCAGCACTGGAGTGGAACAGCAGACATTTTCATAACTTTCAGCAAACGGAACAAAAAGTCGTTCACTCATAGATGTGTTTCGCTCGTCACACGTGTAGTCACCCACCCACCACCACACCACGTGACCCCTCCCTTCTATTCACAACACTAAATGATCCCCTCTGTATTACTTGTCGGCTTGTTCAATGCCTCTTTTGCCTCTGCATGTCTTCCCAGGCTGCGCTCGGCCGTGCATGTGTGTTAGTTAGTTTGCGTGTGCGTGTACGTGTGTGTGTGGTGTGCGCTGCTGTGTGTCATCAGTCACGCTCTCCCAATTAGGCCTCCAGCCCGATGAATAGCAGGCTCACTTAAGGGACTTTTTGGGTCTAGCCCTGAAAGCACCTCCTCTTCACTTGAAGCACTCTCCTGTACTTTAGAGTGGCATTACTCTCGAGGAAACGAGCACCTCCACTTCATGAGAGTGACTTTCAAGTTCACACCGAACCAATGCCTCTTCGAGGTCTATTTTAGATTTCAGTGGGGGATTGATGCCATTTAAATGCTCATACACGCACATTTTTAGTTCACCGGATTGATGGATATTCCTTATTTATTAATCTAATTGATATTGATTGACATACTTACAGAACATGAGCATTTATATTGGAAATGCTGCCACCTGGGGGACAATAATATATAAACTTAAGGAACTTGAAAAATGAAAGCTTATAGTTCCCCCCAATAAATAAACGATAAATAATCGAAATAAAAAATTCCCATATGACAAATTCTGAAAGACTTCAATATCAAGTAATAAGTTATCAACTGAAAAGTATATAAATATTTTTTTATTGTTGTCATAAATTGAGAGCTATATACATGTATACAAATCATGTTTTGCAAACTTCATTTTGGAGGTCAAAGATTATGTACTGTTCACTGTATTTACTCACATATCAGGACTTAAGATCATACAATACAATATGTGCAAGTTTTTGTTCCTCTACTTTAGTGTTTCCCAACCTTTGTTGAGCCATGTTGGCCATTTTACATTATGGAAATGTGCTCAAAAGTATATCTACTGAAATAATGAGCATCTCTCGATTTGCTCATGAATGGACATTTCCAGTATGCAATTTGGCACTGTTTAATAGAACAAAAAGCTGAAATAATCACATGAAGCCTTGACTTCGTCTGTTGTTTGAATGGCAACAGGTTCATTATAGCTTCTACCATCTAATAGAATAACATTTAATTTGACAAATTGCTGGCATAGATAGATGAACAATTATTTATTTGTAATAGTAATTTTCTGACAAATGAAGTAAGATGGGATAATCACTAGTGTGTCACGGCAGCCTGGTCACTGCGCTACATGCTGCTGGGTTTAACTTGAATATTTTTGTCAATGTAGCTATACAACTAGAATAGAGGTGAATTCAGCATTCAGTGGTGAGTGACTGCAAGTGTTGGGCTGCTGCTTCTACTGCTGCTGCTGGGGCGCGGTGAGGGTGAAGCTATGGCTCCTTGCTTTACTGTTATTGTTTTGATTTCAATATGTGTTGTGAGCCTGAAGGCCTTGCTGGTGTGTGTGTGTGTGTGTGTGTGTGTGTGTGTGTGTGTGTGTGTGTGTGTGTATATGTTTGCTGTCATGTTGTCGGGGCTCAATGTTGTCTTCTTGCTTTGTGTTATGCTTTAAGGTGTTGACGGTGTCTTTTTCTTTCTCTTGTCACCTTGTCTTTTTTTTTTTTTCCCGCATCCCTCCAACCCACCCATTTCCTCTTCCTCCTTTCACTCTTCCTATTGTCCATCGACCCGCCTGCCTCATGCTGTGACCCCACCCTGCCTCTTACCAGCTCTCCCCTTCCACGCTCCCACCTTTCTCAAACCCTCCCGCCCCCTCGCCTGTTAATGGACCCCCATCCCCCAAGTTTGGCCGGGACACCCTGTCGTACTGTTTGAAGGAGATCAATAAGACAGTCAAACCCAGAATCTCATCCTTCCGCACACTCAGGAGATCGGTGAGTCCCTCCCGAATGGAGAGCCGCTCGGTGACCCGCTGGGGCCTGCACATGTTGTCGCTCTACTTAATCACTACTTGATTTCATTGTATTGTTATGCTTTAGATTTAGTTTACCTTTTGTTTCCCCCTAAAAATGTTTGGTTTCACATGCTGCATCTGAAATGTCCATATACTATACAGTGTGCGCGTGTGGTGGGGGTGTGGGGGTGTGGGTGTGTGTGTGTACTGTCGTATTTAAAATGTTGTTCAAGTATTTCAAAATGTTGTTCACATCACACTTCCAGATGTCAAATGTGTGTGACAGCATTGTAAAGATAACTTCTTTTTACACTTCTAAGTAATAAGCATGTGTTCCAATATATATTCTGCTTCCTTCTCCTTCAGAAGTTCACACCAGAGAGGATTCCGGTAATATGGAGCGCATTTATGGCGCGGGTTTGTGAAGCGGGTGACTCATCAAGTGGCCACCTTCCCCATGCAAATGTTCATTTAGTTACAATTAAAAAAATAACATAAATAAACAAATCTGATTATCAAATGCTTGAGGCAAACCACTGCAGGTGGCATGACTTTTTGGGGCTTTTTTTTGTTTTTTGTTTTTGTTAGTTTTTTTTTGTTTTGTTTTTTTTGCATTGAAAAGGTGGTCACTTGCTGGTGGAGGAGAGGAGACACAATTGGTCACGCTCAAAGAAAATTATGCTTACATATTTGCACTAAGGGAAATGACTGAGTATTAGGGTCACACTGATTACAAACCAAGGACAAAAAAATCAGTCATTATGCTGTAACAATTATGTTGAGAAAAGGTGTCATTACAGGCATTACAAGATAGAAGTTTGCACGAGAGAATTTTAGCTTGTGAAATTCAGACTTTATAGCTGTGTCGTCATAAAACTGTCTTTCATTTTTTTGGCTTCTTGAACATTTTGTCTTTACTTTCATAATGCTAGGCTCCCCATACAGTAGTCTTTTTGAGAGCCTTTTTGTCTTTCGTGTGGCCCTATTACTCTTCAGCAGATGATAACAAAAGCAGCAATTATACAGTGTAATAATATAGTCAGATTGACTTTGTGGTTCAGCTCACTTGTACGTGACAATAAATTATTCCTGATAAAGTATCACTTTTAAGTATATTTCAAATGAGTATTAGGGCCACACAGAAATTAAACAAAAATTACACAATTAGATTAGAATTGGAACTTAATGATAATGAAGGTGAGGCAGTTTTATTTCTATAGCACATTTCATACTCAAGGCAACTCCATTTGTTATACACAAGCAAAGGCACAACACAACAGTTAACGATATTCAGAAGAAAAGCAGAGAAAACAAAAGTAAAATTAAAAAAAAAAAAAAGTACATTAAAAAGCATTAACAGGAAAAACATCGAAGAGTAAAGAAATGAGTAGATCCCTAAAATAGTTAAAGAGAAAAAAAAAGCATGATTTAAAAATGTTAAGAAGCCCTTAAAGGTATAGGAAAAAGAGCCAAGTTTTTAACCTGGATTTAAAAACATTTACACTCAGGGCTGTCTTCACTTCTGTTGGCAGCTTCTTCCATTTGTCTGCAGCATAACAGCTACATGCGGCTTCACCATGTTTACGTTGAACTCTGGTTTCCAGTAATTGACCCAAGTCTACAGACTATAGTGTTCTACTGGGTTTATATTATACACCTGACTTGGAGCCAGTGTGAACCCAAGCTGCATCGTTCTGAGCTGCAACTGTTATAATCGAGCCTACTGCAGATAAAAGAATGGATACGTTTCTCTTAGTTAGCTTGGAGCATGCAGACCTTCAGCCTGGGGAAGTTTTTCAGCTGGTAAAAGGCTGCTCTAGTGATGGATTTGATATGATTGTTGACAGGTCTGAGTCTTTCAGCACCCCAAGGTTTCAAACTTGGTCTTTTGTTTTTAAAGACAGTGACTGAAGGTGTTTTCCAACAGCAAGAGCAATCCTTTTCTTTATTGCCGAAAACAATTACCTCTGATTTGTTTTGGTTTAGCCGAAGGAAACTTTGGTTCATCCAATTGTTAATTTGCTCTAGACAGTGACACAATACGTTAATTGGGCTGCTGTCATTTGGGAACATTGATATACAGTTGTGGGTCATCTGCATAAACCATGATAGTCAACATTGGTGTTCTGAAGCATTTGACCCAAAGGTAACAGACTGAACAAAGGTAACAGACTCTTGAGGGACCCCACCATCTCATGGCCATTTGATCAGATTCAAAATTTCCAATAGTCACAAAGTAACTCCTTTCTTCCAAGTAGGACCTGAACCATTTTATAAAGTAAAATATTAACACAAAAAAAGATGCACTGTATATATTTAAATTGTATTTTTATTTATTTATTTTTTTACCAGAAAATAGCCTTCCTTGTTCTTACCTACTATTTCAACTATTTTTCTTTGTCTAAATATTTCCTGTTTTCTCTTTGAAAAGATCCAGCTTCATTGTTGTAATATGACTGAATAAAAAAAAAAAAAAACTTTTAATCTTGAAAATAAACACATTTATTCTTGTAATATAAGTTTAGTCAAGAAAATGTATGACTGTATTCAGTGTGACCCTAACACTTCCTAGTATGGCGTGATCAACCGTGACTCAATTAAGATTGGTTTTGGAAAGTGAGCTGAACTCAAACGTGAGCCTTGGTGTTTTTTTCCTGAGGTGGGGTGCCTGTTTCTTTCTGTAAGTTCCGCAGTGTTGAAGTCCACTTCCTGTGACCTTTTCACAGCCCGCGGTCACCGAGGACTTCACTCACCTCCCTCCGGAGCAGCGCAGGAAGAGGCTGCACGAGAAACTGGAGGAAACCAGCCGAAGGTTGCAGAAGGAAATAGATCAGAGGTTTGTGTTTGTGCTCATTCATCTCCATTAGAGCCTCTGTGGTGGCTGTAAGTGGATGTAATATTCACCTAGTGGTGGCACAATGGCGCGCGAGTCCAACTCCTAAAATTCTTTCTCTCTGTCTCTCTGTCTCTCTGTGTCTGGCTGTCACAGTGAGGCCCTGGGGAAGATGAAGGGTGTTTATGAGAAAAATCCTGAACTGGGAGACGCCACCAGCCTTGTACCCCAAATCAATCAGACCAATCTGAATATAGAACGTCTCAGGATGGAGCAAAGCAAGTATGAGGTAATGGCTGACTTCAGGGCTCTTATTTATTTTGCCCTATAATAGGTAGACCGGCCACACTCTGAATTATTAATTTGAACATGAAGTATTAGGAGCAGCCTACTGAAAGAGGCAATTAAGCCTTTTAGTTTGATGGGAGCATGTACAAGGTATTACGATCTCTGAATTAAGTTCACCCACAGGAGCTTAGTAGCACTAGACGGCCGTTTGGTGATGAGGTTAATGTTGCAAATCAACTTGTTAACAGCATTGCTTGTGCAACTTAACAAGTAAATACACTTTAAACACAAACAAAAAATAAAAAGTCTGAACGTACCACTTAAGCTGTGCACGCGATTAAATGGCCTGTAGCGGCCTTTCGGTTTTGATCATTAATTTGATTTTTAACCAGACCAGACTTCAAAATATATAGATAAATAAATAAACAATACATGGCTATTAAATCACAGGGGGCTTGATAATTTGACACCACACCTCAAATAAATGCCCCCCGTTAACAGACCAGATGTGACAACTGTTAAGATGACAAAAACTTTAATACAATATAGATTAATGCATAGTGTGACAAAAAAAGTAGTCATAACGACATCGTCAATGTCTGTTCAAATGATGTCTTGTTTTAAGATGTCATAACTAAGTTTAATATTTTCCTTTCAAAAATACAAGCGCACAGCTACCGTTCTTGTATGCATAAAACCGATTTAAATTGTTCTGCTCAAGACGTGTAGTTAAATAAAATGTTCATATTTCAAAAAAATTGGGGCACATCTTGTAAATTGTCGCTGCCCCCTTAAAAAGTGTATTTTTTTAAACAGTGTCCCCCTCCATTCTTTATTTTAAAAAAGAAAAAAGAAAAAAACTAAATCTGGCGATATATGTTTTATTGGACAGTAATGTACAGTCTATAATTATTAATTTGTGGAAAATCCTAAATAGTTATTACTATTATAATGGGCATTTGCACAAATAAACAAATCCACTTACTGTTTATATTGTGAGTCAACCAAACTTGTTCATTTTAATGAGACAACAATATGATGATTGAGATGTCTAAAATGCACAGTCATAGGTTCAACACTAACTATTTCAATGTGTAATCGGTGTGACAATTTTCCAGACGTGGCTGGCTGAGGCGGGAGGTCGAGGAGACACGCCACGATACAAATCTCACTCCTTCAGCAACAACGACACTCACGAACCGCTAAGGTGACTCGCGTGCGTCTTCCTCACAACAGTCTTTGACCCATTGCGATTTCCTACACACCCGCGTGTATGCTCTCTCCAGCCCGGATGGAGCTCACTCCGACGGAGGCACGCCCGACACCTCCCATGCCATCTACGCCGAGTTTGATGACGACTTTGAGGATGAGGAACTGGCGGCTCCCATTGGGAATTGCACCGCCTTGTATAACTTTCCGGGTATGTCGCTTGCACTGGGTTTTACTCAGTGTCATGTAAAGCAGTGTTTCCTAACCTTTATTGAAACATGGCACACACTTTTATATGGGAAAAATCTCATGGCATACTACTAAATAAATATGTAACTGTTCTATAGAAATGATAATCTCCTATTCTCCACAAGTGGAGATCTTGCAGTTCTTTTAACTTAAATGCACTTTGTGGTTGTCAATCTCCTGCATGGAATCCAGCAAGTCCTTTAAAATTCATGTAGATTACGCGTACGCACCATTCTCTGCTTCATTTGAATATACAGTATTAGTGAGGGTTGCCCGCTTAACAAATAACCACCTTGACACATATATATGATCTGAATGGCATTGCACTTTGAGGCGATATTTGTAAATAGTCATCAAGGTTGTGGCCATTTTGCAGGTGCCAGCGAAGGCACCATCGCCATGCAGGAAGGGGAAGTGCTGGCTGTCGTGGAGGAAGACAAAGGCGACGGTTGGACACGAGTCCGTAGGAGCAACGGGGACGAAGGCTACATCCCGACATCTTACGTCTCCATCTCGCTCCATAAATGACACACACAGGAGAGAACAACAAGAGAGGGTTAAAAAAACAAAACAAAACAGTTAAGGAGTTCATCCGTATGGGAGCCATCAGGAAGACGCTACAGCGCTTATGGGCGGGACCAGAAGCGCATCCAGGAAGTAGGGGATGGGGTTGACTAATGCAAGTGTAGTCCCAAATTAGCAAAAGCGCACGGTGCTAACGTTTTCCACATGGTTTGCTCTAGGAAAACCACGCAGTAGGGCTGCACGATATTGGAAAAACATGCGATATGCGATATACTTGCTGAACATAGCGATATCGATATTATTGCAATATTTAACGTATCTAAAGAAATTACATTTTTATTATCTAATGAAAGAAAAACATTTTTCATGCGACAAAATAAGCAACCTTCATGTAATCTTAGTTAATTGTAATTATGTCTTGATAATTTTCAACTATTGGATGGCGATGCACGTTTTAGTTAGCATCTGACTGGTCAAATTCATATAAAAAGCATAAAATTCCATATAAAACTTATTGCATGCCTTTGAGATATGCATATTGCAAGGGGTAATATCGCAATATCGATATTTTTTCGATATATTGTGCAGCCCTACCACGCAGTGATATTTTCTATTGAGTTCTCGCCGTCGCGGTACAAGAACACAGTGACGTATTGGCTTTCGGCATGAAAACAAGCAAAGTCGAATATTGGATGTTTATTTTTGTGAGAACAGAGAACGAAGTGATACTGTGTGTGTGTGTGTGTTCTCATTTGCTGGCTGACAGCAGACAATCACAGACAGATGGTCATCGTCCAACCTAATGCAAAGACCTAGTGTTTCTATTCGCTGTGTTTTCTACTACATGTAATTTATTACAAATGTTTATGTATTTTTTGTTTTTTTTTCAATGTTCTGCTTTTGAGTTTAGTTTTTTTTTTTTTAAATGAACTTGCACACACTATGTAGTCACAAAAGGGAGCAGATGAATGCACATGAGTTGACAGGTAGTGACTATTGTATTTATGTAAGATACACTTTAGACACAACAAGACCACTATTGTCTTATTTAATCTATCAAATGAATATTTTTACAGTGTGATAGAGAAGTGAAAGACGCTAATTATGCTTAGTGCGTTGCTCTTAATTGTCTTCATACATACACTCAAGAGTTTGTTTTAATATACGTTTTGGAAGCATTTGTCTTTGGTGCCTTTCAGGTAAGAATCATCAGCGTTATGTGTCTGTATATTCAACCATTTTTGCATTAAAGACATTCTCTTGGTTCAGAACTAAATAAATCTGGAGCACATTTTAAGTTAAATGTGTATTTATATTCTTATATTGTGATTATGTTAATATCACATTTGTGTATTTTAAAGCACTATATTTGTTTTATATTGTATTATAGGTAGATAATATATATTAGCTTTTTTCGGGCTGCCAAGTAATTTTTTTTTTAAATTTTTTGTTTTCAGTGTATCTTCTGCTGTTTAAAATAATTGATTAATGTTCCTAGTGGAGAAGTCTGAAATCTCAACAAGGCTCACTAGATGGCACTGTTGTATCTGTCCACAATAAGGCACACTGTGTTGATCTGTCATCGCTGTTTGCATGATTGGCTTTTTTCATACAGGCAATGCATTTGCATACCCCATTTGCTTGCACCGCCTTTGAAAAATAATTAAGATTAGGATGTTTTGCGTGTTGCTGGCGTTCTCAGCAGCCAAAACAATGAATAGACTACCTTGACAAGTTTATATGAATGCACAGCCTGATGTTGCTTTGAAGGTATTGGCTCCTCAGGGCGTCTCCGATACCTTTTGGCTATGATGTGACATGTTGCCACCTGGGAACAGTTCAACCTCTGTGATAAAATTCAAAAACAACAAATGTGTTCTTGACGGCGAGAGCAAGGACTGTGGCATTTGCCTGGGACAAGAGTCTGTTCACATTAAGGGGTCAATATCGCTATGAAGTACCCTTGGTGTCATCAGAATTACTCAGCCATCATGAAAATAGCAGAATAATGAAACTCAAGAGTCTTATTACAAGTGACTAAGCATTTGCACACATACCAGGACAATTGAATTAGTCTTAATTAACATGGACATCATCCGTAATACTGGGGTTAGCCCCTGGGTAGTATCTTATTTTGAAATGACTTGGTCAGAACCATCAAAAAGCCGAAAACGGGTCACAATAATGCCTAAGAAAACAGCTAGCGGCCATTGGCTGCGAGTCAGCTGTGATTCCACCCAACAGTGACGATGTCGCCTGTCATTGCTGAATATTAACTGTGATTTTATCAGTAAAACTACATAATAAGGTGGAGCTGGCAAATACACACCACATACAATTTCGCACAAGCGCAAGACCTAAAGATGGCGGCCTCCATAAGATAAAGATGCCTATTTAAAATAGTGAAAATATTTGACATCTTGGATTTAGTTTCCCTATAAGGACATTTAAAAGGTGGCATTTTTTTTTACGTAATGGGTAAATGACCTGAATCAGTATGGATAAGTATCTGTACTTAAAGAGGAAGTCAACTCAAAAGTTTTCTTTACAATAATATGTTTTATGCGCCTTCCACCCCTTCCCCACTAGTCCAAACACAACATTCTGAAATTGTGTTTGTCAAAAAATGAAATAAGCAGAAAAGGGGGCGGCCACTTGCTGTCAAATAAAAATGATATCATAGTTGCTCGGGGCTCAAGTAACGACCAATCACCCATTCAGTCAACAGCAAATGGGAAATGGCCACCCCCTGAGATGGATAAAAATTGGTAGATTTTGCTGCTTCATTCATATTCCACAAATGCAATATTAATCAAAATACCGTGGTTAGACTATAGTGGGGCTGGATAGAACTTTAATGTTGAGAAAATTTGGGGGTTGACTTCCCCTTTCAAGTACAGAGTGTAAGTAATAGTTCCACCTCAGGACAAAGAATCATTCACACTCCGATTCGCAGAAATTGAGGATGGAGTGTTCAGTGATCATGCATGTTTTTGGGATGTGTAAAGAAGCCAGATTATCAAACCCGGAACCTCATGAATGTGAGGGACAGGCAGACGTTAATTACTAAACTTTGGTGGTACTCCATCAGGTGCACCGCGACAGAACGAAGATGCCTATCAGTGGTAGGAGCAACCATAGAACAGGAAGTGGAAATCATTGCAAAGTAACAAAGAGAGCTGGGACCTCTTGGCTGTCAAGGTGACATGCTAACCTCTAAGCTGTGTGCACTTTATCATCATCGTAAAAACATCATATGTACCTGGTACTTGTTTTTTTGTGCGTTTTTTTTCTTTTATTTAGTAATATGCTGAAGATACTGTATATCGCAGTAAGTCCTCTGAGATTTACCCCAAAAATGGAACTAATTTCAAATTCAAAGGTTTTTTTTCCCATTGAAAAAAATAAAAAAATCTTTTTTGAGTGCATGAATCCTATCTGAAAATTGTGATTCAAAAAAGTGATTCAATTTCCCTTCTAGATGAGTGATCACTATACTTTCAGTATCCAACAGAGAATGATTTGTATTCGATTGGGAGCGCTCCGTCAGAACATTCAATGCTCACAAAGACTCGAGGAAGAGAGAAGAAAAAGGGCAATGGCGTACGCCATCTTCTATCCATCGCTAAAATGCATTACAAATGATTAGCATGTCGCTTGTGCGATTAGGAACGTACATCAAGAATGATTACAAGAGCAATAAGCTGCCTCAACCATAGAATATCAAGCATATGATTGTATTACGTAGCTCTGCATTTTTACTCATTCTGTAAAAATGACAGTAAATAAAATATATATTTGATGTTTTCAGATACTTTTTTTCCCAGCATTACAAATTCATATCTTAAGGTTAAGGTTTAAAGTACCACTGATTGTCACGCCCATCTAAGTGGGGTGAAATTCATTCTCCACATTTGACCCACTGAGGGAGCGGTGAGCAGCAGCATGGGGCTTGCACTTGGGGATCATTTGATGATCTAATCCCTCAATTCCAGCCCGTAATGTGGAGTGTCAAGCAGGGAAGAAAATGGGTCCCATTTTTTCTAGTCTTTGGTATGACCCGGCCAGGGATTGAACCCACGACCTCCCAGTCTCAGGGCGGACACTTTACCACTACTGAGCTGGCCCAAATTAAAAAAAAAAAATAATGATTACAACATCTAAAATGGGTTTTATATTGATATATACAAAACATAAGAAACATAAAATAAACCTTGAAATTAATAATGATTACAAATATGCCTTTACATGAAAAAGATATATACAACAATAACAAATACAACATAAATTCTGCCTCAAAATCAAAACAAATAACTTGCCTTGCCTTGACAAAAAAAATATAAATAAAAACTTAATAATACATAAATTTGACAATATTAAACTCTCTGTTTTGGTTATTGTGGTACAAATATAAGTAAATAAAATATTCTTAATCTACCAATAAAATCAATGGTCAGCTCCGGAAACTTAAATGGAAATCAATACAGAAAAGTGAATATTAATAACATAGCTGTATGACATTGATCCATTTTCATAAACACTTTCTAAAAAATATATTTATTATGGTGGTTTCTGTTCCAAAACACGCAATTACTGTATCTCTCTCATGGCTGCACCACAGGTGTTTAAAGATTTAAAATACCGTCTTCCAGCAGTTGCCCAAAGCATAAAAAAGGACAAAAACGGTTTCAGAAGCTCTGGTGGTCTCATAGCATATTTCTTCTTTCCTCCTCCAAGCCACAACATTAAACAATTTTACGAGACCAGCCCAGCGGCGGAGTAAAAATACTGAATAATTAAATATTTCAAGTTGAGAATTTGCATTGCTGCTGTTCAGACACTCTGTGGTACGTAAAATGAAAGTCATGAATAAACAATAGGACACTTTTTTTTTTTTTTTTAATGATTACTCTCATGTAAATGTGCAAATAAAAGTAATGAATGTCTTGTGTTCATTCCTGGAGTTGTGTTTACCACAAAACTCTTTTGGACTTTCATTGTCGAATCAGGGATGCCTCAGGTTCTTTATTTCAAGAAGATAGAGATGACCAAAATGCCTTTAAACTGGAACATTTTGGTTTCTGAAAAAGCAGCATTTTGTCAAAAGAGCATTTAATGATGAAAAAGGTGTGCCACAAGGAGCATTACTAGGTGTCGTGCTGTTTATTACTACAACTTACACAACAATGATGATAAAAGAAAATCTAAATGACATTTATCTGCATTCATATGTTCTACATCAAAAATATCATAACTTAGAAGATCAGGTTTCATGTTTGTTTGACTGGAACCCAAGTTGAGTAACTTTGATTTCCCAGATGTACTGAATGCAGCACAAGGCTTTTCTTTTCTCCAAACATGGCTGTCATAATATATAAAGGCATTGCTCAGCTGTACATGCTGTTTTTGGATTTTCTTCTGTAAGGTAGGTGACATATTTTGAGAATTGTTATATTGAAACTGTCCCAATGATTTGTCCGAAAAGAAAAATGAACAAACAAGCAAACAAACAAACAAACAAACATTCTCCTCCCGAGGACGTGAGATCGAGTCCGGGCTTCAGCCTTCCTGGGTGGAGTTTGCATGCTCTCCCCATGTCTGTGTGGGTTTTCTCCGGGTATTCCGGTCTCCTCCCACATTCCAAAGACATGCATGGCAGGTTAATTGAACACTTTAAATTGCCCCTAGGTGTGATTGGTTGTTGCCTGTATGCCCTCGATTGGGTGGCATCCTGCCAACCAGTTTAGGGTGGACCCCGCCGACTGCTCAAAGCCAGCTGGGATAGGCTCCAGCAATCCCGCGACCCTTATGTGGAATAAGCGGCTCAGAAAATGGATGAATAACACATAACTGGTTTGTGGCTGTGTGTTTGCTTAGCTACTTAGCCAGATTAGCTTTGAGTCCAGGGGGAGGCCATTTTAAATGGCAAACCCAGGTAAAAAACAAAAAAACAAAAAGTTTAGCAACATTTGATTTTTGACCACCTTAGGGAGCTGTTTTTTTTTTTTGTTTTTTTTTTGCCGACATTAGCTTTAGCTTTTGTTGTTCTGTGTTTGGCATTGCATTTTGTGTGAAGTCGGTTTTTAAATCAAGAAGGTTGCAAAAAGCAACCATGTTGCATATAATGTGAATACAGAAATCGACTAATCTCATTTCACTTTAAAAAACAAAAAAACAAAACATTAATTAGTGGCCTCAAATGCTCTTAATTTGCATAAAGTGAGTCACCATCTGTGTTGTTTTGAAAGTAATTCCTTGAGTCCCTCTTATTATTATTATTATGCTTACGCAACATCTTTAAAACCTAAAAGTTTCATCATTCAAGTTTATGAGGGCAATAAAACAGCTGGGCATCAATTACACGCGGCATTCATCCTCGTTCTTAACTGAGTTACAAAAGCGGTCATTGAACCGCTCATGTTTTGTTGATGGAGGCAGTTGTGGGGGGGGGGGCAGCTCCTCAAAATGTCGCCGCGTAATGGATGAATTTGTTGCAGTGTTGAGGTGGACCCTGTGCCCATGAATCATTTACCGAGGGAGGTTTATTACCGGCGTATTTTAATACAGTTGTAAAGCCATATTAATAATTCATTTTGTTAATTGGAAAACAATATCTGTCCAATTCCATTACTAGCGATGATGGATCAAGCACACAAATTCTGAATGACAAAATGTGACACGTGAAACCAAAGGCAATGAAATGAGTGTGTTGGTATAAGTAACACTCACTAAGTAAGTTAGCAACCGTGGCTAATTTTGCCAACATTGCATTTTGGGGTCATTAGATGAATGGTTGCTTGTCAACATGTGCCATGCGACTGACTAGCCAGCACTTCAGCGTGTACCTCGCATCTCACTCAAAGTCAGCTGGGATAGGCTACAGCTCACCAGCGACCCTAATGAGGACAAGTGCCAGAGAAAATGGATGGATGGGTGTCTGATTCGTATTTGTGGTGGTCATGCTTCAGGTTTTTTTTTTGGTCTCAGTTGAGGGTGACAGAAGCTAATTGGCTCAATACAGAGCTGCCAAAATAAATTGGAATTTTGACTCGGAGACAAATATTCATGGAAATAATGTTTTTATTTGGTGCGTTTAAGTTGAGAAAGTCTTCAAGTTGTAGACAATCTAGAATGTCTCTGAAAGAGCTCTGTTTATTTTCTATTTATTTTCTGGCGGTGACAGCTGCATTTCTTGCCAAGCGAGCGTCAGTACCGAAGGGCAGCCTGGAGAAAAGTGGAATCAGAGCAAAGATGTGCAGTTCCCCCTCAACAGCGTGCTTCCAGCATGTTTCTAATAATAGTTGAGATTTAATTAGCGGATTTAATTGGTGGCTCCAGATCGCTCACTTTGCTCAAGTTGACACACGGGGAAATGCGGACGACATCGGCCGCCGAGTCAACAAACGGCATGCTCGGTTTCTTCTTCACTAACATAACAAAAAGAATTCTTTTAAACTTTAAAAGAAAACAAAAAATCATTATCTACTCTTGGTTCTTTCCACTTTGTTGCATCAGAACTCCATTCCTCTGTAGTGTGTAATTAGAAGTTCCTTCTGTCTACACTTCTAGGTTTCAGCTGCTGTACTCAAGCTAGCATTACGCTTGTGCAATTCGTAGAGGATTTTCTTGTTTCTCCAACCGGATGCATCAGAGAATATGCTAATATTATTCGTATTAAGATGCAGTGATTCTTGTATGTGCTTTGAATGTACCAAAACGCCAGTTCCTGCAAGTATGTAGGCTACTAGGGATCTGTACAAAAAGTAATGGGTTTTATGGTTCAGTATTCACAAATTCACTTAATTGTGTTTTGGGGGAATCTATCTTCTGTTATTTTCTGAACAAACATCACCTTTTTGCTGTTTCTGGCACCATCTCGGTGATGAAGGGAGTTCAAGAGCTTCATTTCGACAAAAAATACAGTGGTGCCTTGACTTGCAAGTTTATGTTGTTTTCCAGCTGTGCTTGTAATCTAAAACACTTATATCTCAAACGATCTTTCTCCATTAAAACATACATACAAAGTGAGTCTGCTAACCTGTTTTCGGTGTTTGATGTTCCACATGTAGCTGAAGTAATGCTTGACGGTGACGTTTTGATGCTAATTTCAGTCAACAGAGGGTGATTTTGCCCCTTAAATTCAATATGTTTTGACTAGTGATGGCACATACAACATATTCTTGCCAAAAAAAAAACCATACTACGCACCTGTTCCACACTGGTAAGTGAATTATACCTAGTGAATGTGACCTTTTCAATCTCTCGCATATGGAAACAATGTCTCTCCCATCTGGACACGTTTGCAGTCGGCTAACTGTCATGCAAAGGTTGTACTCATCTCCAAGTAGCCCGGCGGCCTCACCGTGACATTGCTTGGCCTCTTTGAGGCACTGCTGCCTGCTTGGGTATGCACAGTAGACCCCCCCCTCCCGGTGATTGATGCCCAGGGAAGGGGAGAGGAAATCTATCCCCGGGTTGTAGCGTGGACTGTTGATGAACGACCCCTCAGAGGCCTGAGCAGAACTGATGGGTCACGGGTGCCCGAGACCTCGGAAGATGGACGAGGCTGACATGGATGAGGATAGAGTCTTAGCGGTGTGAGGATGAAGGGAAAAAGGCCTACATACATATATATATATATATATATATATATATATATATATATATATATATATATATATATATATATATATATATATATATATATATATATATATATATATATATATATATATATATATATACACACATAGGTTTTTATCGGGAGCAAAAAGACTATATGTAATAGCAACCCAATGAATGAAGTACATTCGTGGATAACGTCATAGCTCGAGAGAGAGAGAGAGAGAGAGAGAGAGAGAGAGGCAGCACTGAAGAAACGGAGGGAGGAAACACTGCTGTAAGTTCCTTTTGGAGCAAACAAGATTTATTAAATTAGTCATCTTAAAAAAAAAAAAAAAGTGCAAATACATCATTTAAACAACTCAATATGAGTATTCCTAATCTTTTATTTTGTTCACCATTATGCCAATTTTGTAATTGTGGAATAATTGAAATTGTAATTGATTTCAATTAATTGCACAACCCTATTTTGAACCATTCGAAGGTTTTATTCATAGCCTTCATTTGTAAAGCTATGAATAAATGGCAGGCTACTTCATTCCACCGGATTGTGATCTTGAATTGAATTAGAATTTATTGTGTAGGCTTTGCTGCTTGTGGATGTAAAGTGCCCACTGTTGTGCCCCACTCAACTTTTCATGCCAGAGACGCCACTGTCAAGAACCAACACCCCCAAGGACAATACCACAGCTGGGTGCTGTCATGGTGTGCATGTAGAAGATAACCCATTTTGCTGGACCTAAAAGTGGCTTTGTAGCAAGTTGAAAAACGCGCAATTTTGCGACTCACTGCCATTTGTGGGTTTGGCCGGGCCCTTTGTGTTCTTGTAGAATATTTCCCGGCACTCCTGGACCTAAAAGTGGGTTTGACACTGACTTGAAAGACACTATTCCTTCCTATGTATCCTTGTGTTTAGCACGGCAGCTTGCCTGCCATCTATAGGAAGGTTTTGTATGCTAGACTCGTAATCCGCCAACGTGGCATCTCTCTGGGACACGCATTTGATCATCCGCCTGCAGTGAATTAAGGTAAAATCAATCTGGGTGATGCACAGGAAGAGGAGAGAATCTGACAGAAAATAATCCCATCTGTGTTTTTTATGACGGCACCAGACGCGGGCGGGAGGTGATTCCAGGGAAAAAAATCTGACGGTTGAGCCCTGAAAGCGTCGCACCTTCTTAGCTTATTTCACAAAATAACCTCCTCTACAACGGCCTTGTGGATTCACAGCAAAGAGAGATAACTATTCCATATCATCAATGTAGAAAATATGGTAATAAACCACTCCAAAAACTTTGCGATGTTCTTCACCCTCCCTTGGCTGCTGAGGAGATTCATTGCTACATCTCTCTGCATGGCCGCAATCTTGGCCCGCATCCATGTGGCCATAAAGAGGTGCACCAAAAAAGCCCTCTTTTATGAGCCACCACTGTTTTAGCATCTCAATCGTGAACTATCTCTCACCTCAGTGCACTGCCCTCATTTACATACACAAAACCCACTAAAATAAAAGCCATTTGCACAGCGTCCCTGCCATAGGTTACACCCCCCCCCCCCCCCCCCCCCCCCCCCCCTCGGCAGGCCACCACCCGCTCCAGCCAGTCCATCCACTCGGGTGGGCCGCAGAGGTGATAAATTGGCATGGATTAAATGTCAGCCCGTGGAGCGCATCCAGCCTCTGCCGAGCCACAGTGAATCTCTTAAGCGGGAACAGGTCGGACAAATTAGAGTAGCGTCTACGTCCCGCGCCGTCATCCAGACAATTTAAGGGCCGGTTTGATCCAGAACATACAGACACAAGGTGAGACCAGCCCACCTTGATACTGCTACTTCTAGTCATCTTAAATCATGACTTGAGTGGATAACCTAAGTGATTTTTAACATCTTGACCGCTTTTTAAAATGTGAGCAACAACCACAAGGAAAGAAATAATCGCCACATGTTTTTACTGCTCTTATAGTTTGTGGTATATGCAAGATAACCAACACAGCGCACATAACCATATCTCCGACAATCCCGTGTGTCCTGCCTCGAGCCGGATGTCTGATGTTGTCCAAAGACTGACCTGCATGGTGCCACAGAGCATCAAGACTGTTGGGAATTGCAAAAAAGAGCAAGAATTGCCAGGCCAGATCAGAGAGGAAAAGTAACACTCCGCATCACAGGATAAACAATCATGATTGTGTTTTAGAGGCAACCGATAAATGAAGATGACTTTCGAAGGGCGAAACACAGATCTGACTGCACTTAACATTCACTGCCTTTGACAAGTATACTTGTCAATTGTATTTTTTAGAGCGGTGCTAAATGGGGGCGAATCTGAGCATGCTCCACTGTAAATATCAAACTTGGAAACAACTTTACTGATGCCCAACCACCGGTAGATGACATCATTGCCCCATTTTATAGGAAATAAACACAGTTTCAGAGTCCATGGGAGAAATGGCTGTATTTTGGCAAACCTACATTTTTCTGCTGTCAATTATAAAAGAACGGGACGGGACAAAAAGTAGGGAGTCTATTCTGTTATTTGGTAGATTCGGTTTATATATAATTATTGAATGTAATATCACGTGAGTATTGGAAATGTACAAATTTTCTATAATGACTGGCAGTGAATGAGTTAAGTGAGCGACAGGAAAATGACATTTTTGAAACCTCTAACACATTTTTAAAAACATTACATTTGTCACTGAAGAGTATTTAAAAAAAATGTAAAACTCAAAAAAGAAGTAGTTGGGCCTTATGTGGAACTGTCACATGACCATGTGATGAGCTAAAGTTAGCTTGCACAAATAGAACGTTCGAGAGTAATTTTTTAATTTTGTTGAATTCTGTCAACTAAGATTAGCTACTTTTGGCTATTTACAGACAGAATATTCAAACTACTTACTACTTTTAAGTCATAATACCTTGAGTTTATTATAAAAGCTAACATTAGCAAACGAACACTACATACCTTATTGACAATTCCGAACATTTGGGCATTTATGATATGTGATTGCATCTCATATCCCTACAGGAGATGCGTTTTCAATTTCAGAGAGACCACTTGAACACAAAATGTAGACTAGAGTCAGAATTGGCATTCAAGTGCAACAACTGTGACTTCATATACCATCTCTCTCTCTCTCTCTCTCTCTCTCTCTCTCTCTCTCTCTCTCTCTCTCTCTCTCTCTCTCTCTTTCTGTGTATTTTTCAAAACACAGGTGTGCAAGAGAAGACCTCCGCCAAGGCTTAAGACATTTGTCACCTGCAAAGTCAAGAAGTGAATGGCTACAATTTAGCATAAAGCTCATTCAAATTGGATAAGAGCTGACAGCAAGGTCTGACATATTATAAAGGATAGAGATTTTTTTTCTGGCTGGGTAATTTTTCATGACTCATAAAAATGGAATAGAAGCACCTGTGGAAGAATAACTACCTATCAAAATCCAGTTTTATATATCGCACATGTCAAATGAAAAGCCATGTGAAATAATTTCCCTCTTTGTGTGGGGAAAAAAATAAATAACTTGTTAGAAAAAGTATCAAATTGGAAGGCAGAGGTAACAAGCACGTTTTGTTGAGTTTAGTGCTAGGGGGAACTCTAACCCAACAATCACCTCCAGTGAAAGAGTCAGATCAAACTCAACAACATGAGATGCTAAATGATCTGCTTTGCTTTGCGTGGGTTCAAACTAGTGAACTCGCAACTTCTTTGCATATTCTAAACTGCCTCAGTACACACAGGGGCTTTGGTATTATTCTCAAATACAGTACAGCTTTCCAAGACCTCTGAAAAATGCTCTTTCAATTGATGGAATTACAAATTCCAGAAACGCTGCTCATGTATGGTAGCCATGAGCACATGACTCGAGTCTGCAATTTACTGTGCAGCGCTCCAAAAGTCATTAACGCTCTGTTTAAAAAAACATGAAAGCACAAGATCAATCGTTAAGCTCCTTACATAGTCCTAGCTTCCTTTCACCAGAACAACATCAGACAATTGTGGGAACTCATTGGGGAAGGCCGTAAGGGAAAAGATCCAAAGGTCCTTCAAGGCATGCTTGGATGTGTTTGGTTCAAGAAACACATCAAACCTCACCAGGATGAACTGCAATTACTACTTTCCTTTTAAGTAGGGCTTTGATTACATCTTGTGACATCTTCGAGAATTTTTGGAAAGAATAATAGGTGTTTTTTTTTCTTCTTCTCTCGAATAGTTGAGATAGGATCCACAGAAAAGCAGGTGAATAAGTGAAATTGTTACTAGCAAACCGGGTTCACTGAACAGTGTGGCTAACAAGCAAGCCTGCTGCTTTTCTGCACGGCAAAAATGAAGGCAAAAAGCCCTCACCAATAACTGTGGTCCTGCTGCTCTTTATCTCTAATGGACGACTGCCCAGAACTAAGTTGCTTCTGGGACCACAATGCTGCACCGCAGTTATTACACAACACAAACTGCTTGTGCTGTTGAAAATGTTGTCAACAAGGGCAGGAAAAGGACAATGTGACCATTTGCTGGCTCCATTTGAGAATCTGTCAACAGCGGAATCTTTGCCTGCTTGAAGTCAGCGTTAAGCGCGGCTCTCATTTAGCGTCGTAAAGCCGGGGGAATCTCTGGTGAGCTGGCTGGTAATTGATGAATGGCTGCCGCCGTGTTAGCGCAGGCTAGTGGAGTGCAGAGGAGAGGCCAAGGGAGGGGAGCAATTTGCAGCTCAGCAAGGGGGCCCACTCGGCAGCTTTCGGCGAACACTCCAATTTGCCTTTCCGTGTTTTATTTTTTATTCTTTATTATTATTATTTTGTTGGAGCTTAGACGTCCCGCTGTGAAGCTCCACTGATCACTCTTGCAACTCTTGGAAAATATTTATAATATTTATAATATTTTCTACATCATCACACCTATTTTCAGTTCATCGACATTATTTGTCACACACTGACATTTAACATTTTTGGCTATTTGGTTTCAGTTGTGAAACAAAACAGCTGCACAGAGGCATATTTAGAATGTTTGAGATTAATTAAAGTTTGGAGGCATAATGAGTTCCCTGCACTGAAATAAATACGGCACGACACCAAAACACAAACGTTCCAAAAAGACATCAATTAATGGAGAGCATGGTATCTACAAGAGCCACTATTACAGGAATTACGGTTTTGAGGTTATGGAATGGAGACAGTTCATCTCATGAGCTCTCGTCGCTGCATAGTGAAGAGCTCCTGCGAGTGTGCACGTCCGTATAAATATTCATCTCGCTCATTTGTTTGTGAGCCAACAGCTGCAGCACTTTCATCTATGGAGCTTTTGCACTTTGAGAGAAAAGATGGGTCCGGAGCGGTGTGCGGCATCACAGTCAGTTTGTTAGCCGAGCCCACGAGAAGGGCTGCGTGATAAGTTGTTGTTTTCACTACATGATTCATAATGAATGAGCCTACCAAAATGATGTGTTTGTGTGTTTTTATGAGTGTGTGTCAGGGGAAGGTAGGGAGGAGGTGGGAGGCTACAACATGAAGAGGAAAATCTTGCCTTGATTGACACTGTCAGAAAGGTGCAAAGAACCACTAAGGTCGAACGCTGTGTGTTGTATTGGTCAATCTTCAGTGAAAAGTGGTGACAACAGAATCATACATACATACAAATATATTAAACACATAAAAACAAAGATTTTCAATAATATACATAATGACATAATTCAATAGAATGTAATGAAATAAAGCTGTTTTTGCCACATTGTTTTGCTTGAATTTAGTGGGCATTGTGCTGTGCCTTAATGCGGCGTAAACTTAAGTCAGCAAATGATAAATCAGATTACAACAACGTAAATCCTTCCGTGGCTTTACCACTTCAACTTTTCATGTTCATGAAATAATGATGTGGATTGCATTTCTTCAGCATGGACTTATCTAAACCCAGAAAATAACATAACATATACACACACAAATCTCGAACCCCTCACTCCCATCCGCAATTTAAAAATTGGATTGTACACTGTAAAAAAACAACTTGTAAGATTTACTTTAAAAAAATTCTCACAATTAAGTAAATTCTACCGCTCAAAATCAAGCATATCACACTCAACATAATTAAGTATCATTTACATGCAGCTAAAGATTGATTACATGTCGGAAAATATTAAGTAACTCTTTCTAAACGTAATTATAAAGTTTCTTACTGCAATGTAGTAATGTTATTGTAATGAGGTCAAAGCCATTGCTTATTTAGTTAATCTTCAAAACATGAAATGATTATCAATATGAAACAAATAAATAATTGTATTAACATTTTCTATTTGTTTCTATTTCTATTTATTTTACTTTTGTCATGGATCAGGTTTATTTTCGGTTTTGTTTGATTTTGTCATGTTTCTTTAAGTTTCTGTCATGATCTGTTGTGTTGGTTTTCCTTGCGCGTCTCCATTGGTCCTGTTTAAGTGTAACCCTGCCCTTCCTCGTGAGTCAACCAATCAGTGCCCTCAGCCACCTGTGCCTTTCCCAGGTGTGTCTCGTTCTGTCATTAGTGTGTGTGTATTTAGGCCCTGTTCACATGGAAGCAAAGCTGGCTTCATTCCTCAAACAAACCTTGTACAGACAGAACCGTCTCAAGACATGCGAGTGTCCAAAAGAAGACACTGGGGACGTTTAATGGCTGTAATATATATGCCAAGTCTGGAGTGGCGCTGTAGCGCTGCCGCAGGGAGTTAACTGAAAGCGTAGAAGATGAATCAGCGACGAAGACGAACCACTGATCTGAATAGCCGATAGGCCAAGACTTTTGAAGCCATGAGGCCACCATATTACTCCTCCCAAGAAACATTTCTCGGCATATGATCTTATACATTTACAGTATCGAAATTAGAGAACATTTGAGACAGTACTTAGTTGAAGCAACAGGGGTCAAGGAACTGAGCGGTAAAAGAAAAGGGTGTCTTCAAAGTAGTTTAAACAGTCTGCTTGAGAGATGGGAGGAGTAAGATGGCTCCCCTGTCGGGTCAACGGCTTGCACGGGCATATATGAGCTATCGGCTATCCAGTAATATATACAGATCAGTGAGACGAACACAGGAGATGGGACAATGCCGGGTGATTCAAGTACAACATCATCACGCAAAACATTTTGCTGTAAAAACATAAACAAGCTAAGGAGGTTGCGCAAAACGACGACGATACGGCTATCCGCCATTGTTGTTGACAAACTGGAGGTTTGTGCGCAGTCGAGAATTACATCATCACTGGAGGAGTATCCCGCATACAGTGTCCACATTGGAACTTAATCCCATTTGGATTTATCTTAATTCCATTTGGACTTATTTTCTGCCTCCTCTCCCTCTTGCTTCCTTGCATTTTGGGTCCATAATCACACTCCAAACGTAACAGACTTTATTTAATTATACTGACCTCTTAACCCATTACATCTTAGTACTGTACTGTACTGAGTTACTTTGTGACCATTGGAAATTTTGAATCTGATCGAAAGGCCATGATATGTGGGGTCCCTCAAGGGTCAGTCCTTGGACCCCTGTTGTTCAGTCTGTATATGTTACCTTTGGGTCAAATGCTTCACAATGCCGATGTTGACTATCATAGTTATGCAGATGACACACAACTGTATTTATCAATGTCCCCAAATGACAGCAGTTCTATTAACGTATTGTGTCATTCTCTAGAGCAAATTAACAACTGGATGAACCAAAATTTTCTTCAGCTAAACGAAAACAAAACGGAGCTCATTGTTTTCGGCAATAAAGAAAAGAGGACTGCTGTTAAAAAACAGCTTTAGTTTAGAAACTAAAGACCAAGTTCGAAATCTTGGGGTACTAATAGACTCAGATCTGACCTTCAGCAATCATATTAAATTCATCACTAAAACAGCCTTTTACCAGCTACATAGTGTAGTTAGTGTGCAACGTTAAGCATTTAAATGTAAAATTACAGACATTTCTCTCTCTCTCTCTCTCTCTCTCTCTCTCTCTCTCTCTCTCTCTCTCTCTCTCTCTCTCTCTCCCTAGTAGTAAAGTTTACTTGTTTTTAGCAGTTCTAAAATTAAACACATTAACTAAGTAATCTTAATTATTAATTTAATTTAAAATGTATTTCAACATTGACTGTAAAAACATTACACGGGAAAAAAACAAGTAGCATGTTGATACCTAATGTTTTTAATTAACTGTGAATAACTGGAAAAAAACAAAACAAAAAGACAAAAAAACGAAATATAATTATGAAACCAAGGTAATATTTACAAAGGCAAAAAGTCATTTTTATCAATGTATTACATTATGATGAGGATTTCAATTTGATGATCGTTCAGCCCAGTTACCTATGGGTCAATTCTTGACTTATACATGGTTGTTCCGTGTGCATGTGCCTGTGTGTATGTTTTAATGGCTTTTGTTATGGCTTGTTGCAAGTTCTGTCTGCACAGGTGCACCTAATAAGATCAACGAGGTGGCTCAACATGCTGCTCACCGATTGGTGGAGGATGGAGGTGCTGCCCTTTAAGACTGGTGACATCAGGCGCCACCACAACCCTTTTCCCAACCAGCCACGCTTGTGAATTGTTTGTTTATTTTGACAGTCCTGTGTTTGAGAAGGGGTGAACTGCCATTTCTGTTCCTTATGTTTTCCTCTGTTTTTTTTTTTTAGTTAGGAAGGTAAGATTCTGTTTTTCTGTTTACTTATTTAGGTTAGTTTCTTTACTTTTCTATATAGAGTTGTTTTGTTTATTTTGGCCTTGGTTCACCCTGAAGCCTTATTTTTATGAGCAGTATATGACTGAAAGATATGACTAAATCCTGGAATAAATTATTGTTTATTCTATTTTTGATGACTTTGAGTGGCTGCTTGTGATGTGAGGGAGTTGGGACCCTAGTTTTTTTTTTATGTTGTGCCTTGCATCCACTAGGTGGGATGTAACACTTTTTTTGTCTTCATTCATACATTTAATTAACTCCCACAATTTCCTACCAGCAGCTTGCCTTGGAGTGACAAATCACTACAATAAGCTGACTGGAATTGAAGTCCATGCCAGGGAGCAGACTGCACATATGAGCAGCACTACATGTAAGTGAGCGTGCGACATTAAATATGTAGATATCGCCATCTGCATGTGAAGCTTGCATCGTGGTGGCTTTACAGATGATGGAATTGGTGGATTGTTTGCTGTTTACCTGCTGTGTTTGATATTTTAATTGTTGCCAGGATGTCTAACGCTGCTGTCGTTTTATGTTTGCAAAGAAGTCCATCATGTTCCTCACATGCGCTAACACGTATATTAGCATTAATTTGCCTCCCTTGCTTACATTTGATTGTACTTAAGAGAGTCTAAGTATACGCAACAAAAATATAAATGCAGCACTTTTATTTTTGCACACATTTTTTTTTTTTTTTTTTTTGAGATGACAGAGTTAAAGATTTTCCACATACACAACCTCTTGGTCATCCTGACCAAGAGGTTAGTTAATCTGAGGCTTAATATAAAAAAAAAAAAAATCACCACTGATTGTTACATCCACCTAAGTGGGGTGAAACTTTTTCTCTGCATTCCACTGAGGGAATCAATTGGTAATCTAAGCCCAAAGTCCAAACGATTACGCTGAGTGTCAAGCAGGGAGGCGAATGGGTCCAATTTTCATAGTCTTTGGTATGACCTGGCCAGGGATTGAACCCACAACCTCCAAGTCTCAGGGTGGACACTCTACCACTAGGTCACACCTTGTCATCTAGACACACATTTACATTTTTAAACACTATTATTTTTAATGGTATAATTGATAAATAAATTTAGAATACAATAAATATATTTCCAAGTGATCGATCTAGACTTATTTTCTATTATAACCAATTTTATTAGTTTAGCTAACCAATAAAATTGGTATGCCCGGAATGGTCAATGTCTGATCAATCTATTGGTTAATCAAGCCAATGTGATCTTAACCTACTAGATTGGTTATACCAATCCATTTTAAGAATGCAGTCTAAATCTGTGCTAGGGACTCCAGTCCACGCTGACTGGCTTTGTGAGTCCCCAGAACACCCACCCCAATAAAACAAAATAATAAAACCTTTCAGAGTGGCCTTTTATTGTGGGCAGTTAAAGGCACACCTGTGCACTAATCATGTTATCTAATCAGCATCTTAATATGGCACACCTGTAAAGGAGAAGTGTTCACCATCACTGATTTAGACTGGTTTGTGAACAATATTGTGTATGTGGAAAAAGTTTTAGATGTTTGGGAGCAAAAACAAAAGTGTTGTGTTCATTTTTTTTTTTTTGAGTATAGTGGCAGTCTATCTTTAAAGGCAGGTCAGAATTTCTATCAGTTTAGTGTAGCACGTTGTGCCGCAAAACACTGGGCGCCCCTGAGGTCTGTTGGAAGAAATAGAGCTTTATTAAGAGATTATGCAGTGAAGGTCCCCAAATTAACTCCAGTAATCGTTCTTCACAGAACAGAGAGAATACAATGGATATAAAACATCTACACACCCTTGTTCAAATGTCTTTTAAAAGATAAAAAACAAGACCAAAATAAATCATTTCAGAACTTTTTCTACCATTACTGTGAGTTATAACCTGCATAACAACTGCATTGGAAAAACATGGAAAGAGAATCAACAATAGTGATAAAGTGCACACCATCTAACTGGGAATGTGGTTGTGTTCAGAAGCAACCAACCACATTCAAACCTCAATGCAAGTCAGCATACACCTGCCACTATCTAAAGTGCCTCTGATTAACCCCAAATAAGGTTTCGATGTTGTCTAGTATCTTACAGCACAAGCGCGGGGCTGCAGCGAGCTTCCAGAGAATCCGTGATCTCATTTTTCAAAGTCAGTCAGGAGAAGGGTAAAAAAAAAAAAGAATTTCAAAATTCCATGAACTCAGTGAAGACTCATCAAGGGGAATAAATATAGCACACTGGACATTCCTCCAGAATTGATGAAAAGAAGAATACTGTAAAATTGCTCCGTGAAGTTGCTTAGAAGTCCAACATAAACATGAAAGGAGCTGCCGTAATTTCTGGCAATTACCGGCTGTTTAGTGCATGTGGCAACAATCTCCTGTCTTCATATGTCTGAGCTATAAGGTAAGAAGGCATGATAAAAGCTCACAAAAGCTTTTTTTTTTTTTTTTTTTTTTTTTGTTGTCTTCAGCTGGAACAGCGGCCTTAGTCAAGGTGGAGAGAATTATTAAGAGTTTTAATTAGAAGTCAGTATCAGCACAAAGCTTTCAGACTTCTGCTAGAAAGGAAAAGCCTTCCAAAAGTTGAACTTTATTTGGTGTTAATCAGGTGCACTTAAAATGGTGACAGGTGTGTGCTGCCAATTAATATAAGATTGAATGTGATTATGATTATTATTGAATGTTGTTAATTTTGAACATAGCAACTTCTGCAGTTATGAGGGCGTGCACACCTGTGCAACCACATGATCTCAGTTATTTTCACTTCTCATTTTCAAAAGATTTCTTTGTTTTCCTTATGATTGAGTTGTACAGATTATAGGTCACAATTGGTGGACATTTAAAAAACAAAAAAACAAAAAACATTTATCATGGCTTTATTTTGTACACCACTCAAACCTGGCATTTAAACGCAGTACAGTGTCTTCATTATTCTTGAGTTACCCATTAAATACAGTGCAATATCCATACAAACTTTTCATACATCATGTCAGAGTATTGCAACATGAGTAAATAAATACGTTTTTTTGTTTTTTTTTATTTCCATTGTGATGACCTAAAAATAAACACGTTGACCCTGACCCATGTACCTTTTTCCATTTTTATATATTTACATATTGAGTCTCCATCTGTTTGCATATCCTATTTTCTGCTCCCATGGCAATGCATCTTCCTCCCAGTTGACTGTGGTTGTCATGGTAACGCCAATGTTGTTAATGTAGTATAGTACGAGCCTACAGGCGCTGCAGTCGACATGCTGTCCAACTGAAATGATGCAAGTTACTGTAGCTTACTGCCTGGTTGAAAAAAAGGAGAGAAATAACATCTTGACATTAATTAAACATCAGCTATGCACAAAAGTAGCTCCCGATTATTCCATAAATTAATCTAAAGACAAGCGTATGCAAATCCAGCCCTTACTTTTGTCTTCACTTTGTTGCGCCAGCAGGTCGGATGTCTTAAAGCGTGAACGCCTTTTTATTATTATTATTTTTTTTATTTTCACGTTTACTTGAGCTGCATCTTAATGATCATTTATAAAAGATCTTCCTTTTAAGCTTCAAACATTCTCCTGTGACGGTCTTTGCAAAAGCATAATGTTAGCTGAGTTTGGAACGGATGAATCCAGGTCATTAATTAATAAGAACATTTTTCAGCCTAGTGAGCCACATATGAAAGGCTAATGGAATGTAAAAAAATAACTCAAAAGAAAGTCAAAGTATATTATGACAAATGGGGGAAATAGATTTAAAGCAATAGTTATACTTGCTATAGCCTCAAATAAGTACTGTATTTATTATAGTATAAAGACTCACTTCTGCTATGGTGGCCATAGAGGTCAAAGCTGCTTTTTGCAAGTGCTGCTTTTGGGATGTGGTGTTTATTTAGTTTGTGTTAGTTTCGCCCACCCACTGTTTGAATGCTCTTTGTCCTCTTTTTTTTATTTTTATTTTTTTTTATTTATTTTTTGACAGGGCGCAACATTGCAAGGGCTGTTAAGTAGACTATGGTACCTCTTGTCAGCAAACAGCCAAAGAGTAGCTTGGGGAGAAATAAACATTCAAGTCCAAGAAGCTTTTAAATGGCGATGGATGAGGAAAACGCTTGACTATATGTACGTTCAATGTGCAATTGGATGTTGGCTATGTAATGTGCAACTGCGAAGTACGTCAACAACACAATCATTTAGTAGCCTACTGTAAAAGGTTCATTCTAGACTCCTTACACGCTGCTAATTCCAATCAACAGGATTATGATCAGGCTTATGCATAGTTTGATGATGAACTGATCATATATCAGCTGTATTGAAGGGAAGGGAGACATCAAAAACCTGCATGGCTCCGGCTCTCGAGGACCGATTTTGCCCACCCCTGTTCTAGACCATCCCGGACATACGGCTGCGGTGTCCTTGGGCAAGACACTGTCGCCCTGAACTGCTCCTCAGGAGCTTAAGCAGCCCCATGCTCCAGTGTGTGCCACTGGGTCAAATCCAGAGGTCATATTTTGTGTGCATGACAAAAAAAGATGTTTCTTATGAAAAACAAAAAAAACAAAACAAAAACACATAGTAACATAGTATAGTGTGTGACCGCCCCCCCCCCCCCCCAAAAAAAAAGACATTATTATAAAAACATAGTAGCATTTAGGGATGTTTGATACCATTTTTTCCCCTACTGATACCAATACCAAGTGACATTTTGATAAATAATCCCCCCCACCAAAAAAATAAATAAAAAATTATCCTAATGTTGCATTTTTCCTAATCGTAAAATGTCCACGAAAGAGCTGCTAATACTGATATTTTCTGCTGTCGCAAGTACTGACACCCTGAAATAAGGCTGGGTATCAGGCCGATACCTGTTATTGGTACTAGTATCATTCATTATAATTGTTGGGAAAAGGGATTTCTCTTTCCAAAAAAGATGAGTTTTAGAGATTTGTAATTTTATGTTATTTTATTTTATTTTTAACTCTTTGACCGCCATAAACGTTTAAAAACGTTCAGTATAATCCTAGGATTGGCCGCCATAGACGTTAATTGACGTCTACTATGTTTTTTTTTATGGAAACGGGTGGAGGAAAGCCTTGGGCAGCTGTGCTCCAAGTATCAAGCCGATCGGGTTACTATATGAGTATTCCTGGCCACTAGATGGCTGTGATGAGTCTTTTGGACAAGATCGGGTCGGCGACAACAGTAGAAGAAGAGAGGCTGAGCTAGAGTGTTGAGGGGGCGAGAATGGCTAACTTGGCTAAGGGAGTCAAAAAGGCTACAGATGGCAATCAGCTCACGCTTGATCCTTATTTTCAAAGCTCAAAAGCATCGACCAGTGCTCAAGAGCACAGTGATGACGGAGTTAAGTCATAGTTGAAGCGGTGACGCGGCCGTTTCGACCACGTCCTAAGGCCCCACCGGCTAGCGATGCTAACACCGGAGAAAAGTGGTGCACAACCGAGCACGTCTGCACAGATGACGTTTCATCGGACGATGACGACTACTATGGGTCCGATGCAAGACAGTCTTGGACAGTCTTCCAAAGAACGTGAAGGTAAGCGCTAACATGCTAAGAGATTGCTCGTAAGATTACTTTCCTAACTTTTCGGGCGATCTGCTAGCAGCTTGTGTAAATGTGCTGATATACACTAAAACATCTATTACCTATACAAACGTGAATGTATATTTTATAGATCGTGCTCACAGCAACGTCCGACCACTGGTTCTACGACAAAGAAAGGTAAAAAACCCCAAAACGTTTTCAATACACCGCAACAATAAAAGGAAAGTCTTTCGATAGTATTGTAATTGTATATGTTTCTTTCAGCTCCTACTCAAAGTGACCCTTCTCACAGTGAGCAGAACAAAGGTAAAGAAAAAAAAAAAAAAGAGATTCTCCACAGCACTAATAAAATATTTGATGGTAAACGTCTTCTATAATTTACAGACTGTGCATCAACCAATACATCCAAGAAAAAAAGGTAAACATGCACACACACACACACACACACACATTGCATCACAGTGCTCTAAAATAATATATGATATTGAAATGTATATTTGCAGATCCCAAAGATTCTGGCTGGCTTGAAGTTGATGAATTCGGCTGGCAGCCAACCATCTTCCCCTTTGCTGCAAAACCAGGACCAAGGGATGCTGCAGCAGAGCTGAATTCCCACCTGCCAGCTGACATCCTGGAGCTCTTCATCACGGATGAACTTCTCCAGCACATCGTTCATCATACCAACCTCTACGCAAATCAGTCCATGCAGAAGCAGACTGACAAAAACTGTTGCGCACGTGTAAATAGTTTGCAAAGAGTTTTCCAAATTGTTTGTTCGGATTGCTACTGTTGCATGTAAATAAACTGTTATTTTGCAATCAAAAAACATTTTTTATTGTTGGGGTAGTGTTTTATAGAAGTTTAGGTGTTTGTAGAATCACTCATGCAAAAAAAAAGAGTGCCAAATTCACGAGAGTGCATGAAATAACATCGTTTCACAAAAAGCTTGATTTCTCCGTATTTTGGAAGAAAATAGAGGATTTGGGTGAAATGAAGGTGTTTTCTATTGTTGATTACTGAAGATCCGAATAAGGTAGAAACAAACTTTTTTTTTAGATGAAAGATGAGACTTCAATCTTTCATTTGGTAGTATCCGCGTTTCCATAGTCCTAACACAACATTTTCTGTGGAGCTTGAAAGATCGGTAAAATTCTGTAAATCAGCTGGCAGTATGGGGTTACCTTTTCCGAAAATGGCTGGCAGTCAAAGAGTTAATAAGAAAAAGTCACTATCTAACGAAAATAGTCCTATTTTTGTCCATTTTGATGCGTTCTTCACAAATATTTAATGATATGACATTAGTCAGACTCAATTTTGACATTTACATGATAAATATACACATTTTGTTCTTCCTTTGTCTGTCAAGTGAGGTTCTGATACACTTTTATAAAATCCCTAAAAACTACAAAAACAGCATGAAACAGCTCCTTCCCAACACTCACACAAGAAAATGTTTCATATTGTGAGATATAAGTCTTTATTTAAAAAAAAAAAAACGTGAACCTGTGTGCTCGGTACTCTCAGTCAGGCAGAGTACTGTTTAGTACCTTGAGCTTCTTAGTTAGCAAAATTAAATAATCACATCCCTGAAATATACAAAATCTCAGACTGCATTTTTTACTTTCATTGATTTGCTTATTTGAATTACTATTGCCATTTTTTTCTTTCAAGTGAAGCCCCAATACTTCTTCATAATTCCCGGAAAAAAAGCCCCAACAAAAACGTGATTGGTGAAATGTTCTTTCCCAACATTCACACTAATGATTGCACGCTTTGCACCGCTTGTTCATACTGCGCGTTGCTCCGAGTGATTTCAAATTGACATTTCTAAGTGCTTGTTTGTGATTCCCAGCAGATTTGTTTGCATGCGTGTCGAGTCTCCCTCGCAGCTACTCTGTCACTTAATGGAAGGAGCCTCCCCTCCCCTCCACCCCACTACACCCTCCAGGTCATTTCTTTGCAATTCTTTGCTTTAAAAAAAAAAAAAAAAAATGAGTGGAGGCTGTTTTCATAATCAACCCAAATAAAACTTCTAATAAATCATAATAATCAGACTTTTTGTCACTCTCACAATTGCACACCCATGTTTTTTAGAAATGCTTTTAGAACCAAAAATGCCTCAAACAACAATTTGATTACCAAGTAGAGGTTCCAGGAATTCCAGGAGAGTAATTGGACGCTTTGCATGAGTCAGCAATTTTGGCAGCTTTTCAGCTTGATTCTCCCACTCATGCTGAGAAACAACATGAACATCACACAAAAACACACATTTGCAGGTTTTTGTGCTTTGCCAAAATCCATAATGAGTCGACTGGCTGCGGGTCCCTACAGGACAAAGCTGGTACCAGCAGAGCCTTGGCAGAGCACAAATCCTTTCATCCAGTGCTCATCTCATGTTGGTCCACATGGTGCTCAATGCAGACCCCCCCACCCCCCACCCCATACCCACCCCAAGCTTTTAAAACATATTTGAGCGGCTCTGTGTGACATCCAGCGAGGCTTTGTTTGTACATTTTTCAAGTGTGATTGTTAACCTGAGCAGTGTGAAGTTTGCTTTTGTTATGGAGCCAGATGATTTTTTCTGCAGAAATGAAATGCAGCACAGCATAAATGAATCCACATTTGCTCTGCTTGTTATTTGAAAGGCAATGTGTTCTTATGATAATGTTGTCGTTAATTAGTGGTGGTTTTAATTACTGGATTATGTTCACAATTAATATTTTTTTCAATAAGTCTGGCCACATTATGAATATACAGCAGATATGTATACTGTATTGTTATTACTTTAGAGTACAATTTAATCTGCACAGCACATGAACAACAGCAAAAGTGTGTTTTATACTGCAGAAACTCAATTTAAAGGCCGCACGAATCACTTTGTGGTCTCATAATTATCAAAAGCTTCATATGATGACATTACAGGGTTCATTTCAAAACACAAAAAGAATAGAACAGGTAATTATCAATTATTCTGGACCAAAAAATGAAATATTACAACACTGTGCAAGTGTATGAGGGCGGGCAACAGGGCTCACAAAACTCAAAGAGCTCATCATCCATTTTGCAGACCATAATTTGCATTCACCTAAAAGTATGCAGCATTCTTATTAGTAACAATATTGTACCTGTAATAAAGCGAGTGTGAAATTTTGACTTTTCATTCATTATTCCTTGGTGGTCCAGTCCATTAGAGTGCTGAAAACCAATTACTGTATTTACCTTTCTAAAAGTGGCAAGAGCTTTTTGCTCTGCTTACTTTCAAATGATGCCTCTGCAAAAGTGTTCTCATTCAAAGACTTGTTCATCGACAATTTCTTCCTTTTATGACTCCCTCTTTAATCTACATCTGTATAATTTCCATCCGTGTGGGTTGGCCACAGGGGTACTCTTTGGCTGCGTCTAAAACTGGATGTATAGCTGGTCCTGACACCCCCTCCACCTGGTTTAAGCCTGCTCACACCAGCCATAAAGAATACATTCTTATATGAAGTTCATATTTTGCTGTGTTTGTGTTGCTTGCGTTTGTTTACTCTCTGTGGGGCTCCAGGGAACGCGGTTGGTGGTCTACTTCTTCTTCTTTTTTTTTTCCATGTTAAATGGGGCGATGGTTTAATTGCATCAACAAGCAGCTTCAAAGTGTATAGGTTCTTTCAGTTATCCAGGCCAATTAACATACACCTGACTGCGTGGCCGAGGTGGGGGTAAATCACAAATGTGCAAGTCATAAATAAATCTCGTCTTAACCTTCGGGTTTCAAGCAAGGCCCAAGTTATTGTGGCAAAAACCAAGCGAGTCAAGTCAAACCCCCACTAAATTTCAAGCAAGTGGCGTCATGTCATTACTTCATTTTACCACTTATTAAACACACTGGCCTAATACAAATACCTTCATCCGTCATGCTAAAACTAACAAACTTGTAAGCTCTATGACTTTTACCATTAAACTAACCGATAGCCGGTCAACACATTAGCAATGCATCTTGTCAATTATGCATTTCATTAAGAAGACAACGTAAGAATAGATAATATGAAGACTATTTGGGGACAATTAACAAACAAACAAACACAATTTTGTTATAGTTCAACTTTAACAGGTTCAGCTATTGAGAGCAAAGTAGCCAATGTGTGAATATGTGTCGTGACTCAGCAAGATTTTATGAACTGTCCACAAAAATAGGAGTCATTGAAGTGATGTAGCATTTTCTGTTTTCACATTCAAAGGGGACATTTTGCATGAGTCCCAGTAATTGCAGTCCACCCTGTCATTAAGGGCTAACTGCTCCTTCAAGAAGTTTTCAGTGACATAAATGCAAATATTTTGTCTTTCTTACATGTAAGTTAAAAACTAGATTGATACAAATGAAATATTTATAATTGTCGTGATTTTGATCATATTATGTGTTTAGTGGGATTTTGTCAAACTTAACATGTCCACTCCATTATAGGAGAAGAGTGATGGATATAAAAAAAACTTTCTGAAATTCAAAAGGTAACTGTTAGATGGTAGCTTATAGTCAGCTGTGATGGTTCTGTTGTCTCTCTAGCAGTTCCAGAGTGTGGCAGGCGGCGGCGCCAACCTCGCAGGCAGAGGCCTGCTCCCACACCTGAGGCTCATCAGCCTGATGAGCCAACAACCTATTTAACCAGCCCCTCCTTTGGTTCTGTGCCGGAACATTCCCTTGCCATACCTGCTATGTTTGCTTGTCTCCTCCTGCCACACCCTTGTTGTGTTCTAGTCCCTGGTCTCCGGCTTGTAGTGGTTTTTTGTTTCTCGTTCTACCGGTCTATTAAGACGGCTCTTTCTGTTGCTACTTTGGTCCCTAGTGTTTTATGTTGCTACTTTGCGCTTTAGTGTTTCTTCATCCCTGAACAAGGTGATTTTTGGTTGCTACTTTGTTTTCTAGAACTTTTTCCCTGAGCAAGGTGATTTTCTGTTGATACTTTTGTGAACAATAAACTGTGGACTTTGTCTCTCACTCTGCATCCTGGGTCCTGGCCTTGCTTTGCCTCACGGCACATAACAGAATGTTCCGGCCATAATGGACCCAGCAGAGTCAGAGCGCTTAAGGAGTGCGCTTTCGGCACAAGGAGCACTTGTGGGACAACACCAATCAACCCTGCAACAAGTGATGGACCATCTACAGCAACTCACCACCAGTGTGGACCAGCTGAACAAGCAGATGGCAGCCATGAGTCACCAACTGCCGTCGTCCAGCTCCTCTGGTTGCTCGCCCTCTCCATCGGCGGCAACCCCTCCAGCCTCCCAGCCGTCTTCTCCCAGAGAGCCATTTATTCCGATTCCTGCTAGGTATTCTGGAGACTTAGGCACATGTGCTCAGTTTTTGCTACAATGTAGATTAGTGTTTAACCAGCAACCCAGTACTTATGCTACTGCCCAGTCAAAAATCGCTTTCATTATGAGTCTGTTATCAGGACAAGCGGCCGCTTGGGCCTTGGCAATCACAGAACAAGGATCGGCAGTGCTAAATGATTATGAACAGTTTACCGGAGAAATGAAACGCATTTTTGATCACCCGGTGCGAGGCAAGGAAGCAGTTGGCCAGTTGCTGGATCTGCGTCAAGGTAGCCACTCTGTCTCTCAATATGCATTAACTTTCCAGGTTCTGGCAGCCAGTAGCGGATGGGGGGACTCTGAGCTACAAACTATTTTTCAAAAGGGGCTCGCTGGGGAGATAAAAGATGAGTTGGCTTTAAGGGATGAATGTAACTCACTAAATGACCTTATTACATTAGCAACACGGATGGACAATCGGCTCAGGGAGAGACGGCGGGAGAGGAAGATGGACATGGCTCGTCGCTCGTCAACCTTCTCACCGTCCAGCTCAACCGTCATGGGGAACTCCACCGCCTCATCTCCGAGCACCGCTCCTGAACTCCATTCCAGCACGACACCTCGCGACGAGCCCATGGAGTTGGGCAGGGCTCGACTCACCCCTGTCGAACGACAGCGACGCATGAGGAGGCGACTGTGCCTGTACTGCGGCCAGGGGGGCCACTTCTTGGCAAGCTGCCCCGAGCTGCCAAAAGCCGGGGCTCACCAGTAGGAAGGGAGGCACTGGTGAGCCGAATATCTTCCCCCTCGTCCTCCCAAATACAGGTACCAGGTATGATTCACACGACACTTTGCTCGTTACCTGTCCAGGTGCTGATAGACTCCGGAGCCGATGACAACTTCATAGACATTGACTATGTTAAAAACAACAATCTTTCCCTGACTCCACTGACCTCCCCCAAGAAAGTTCTTGCAGTCGACGGGAGGCTTCTAGAAAGGGTTACACACAGAACCACACCCATTAAACTGACACTCTCTAGTAACCATCATGAAGTAATTGAGTTCTATGTGATTTCCTCCCCCCTCAACACCGCAATTCTAGGGATTCCCTGGTTGAAGCTGCATAACCCCCACATAGACTGGTCCACAGGCACAATTCGGAACTGGAGCAACTATTGCCATGCCCACTGTCTAAAGTCAGCCCTACCTGCCAGGGGTCCTAACTCTCCCCACTACTCAAAAGATATTGACCTAAGTAACGTCCCCAGTGAATACCACGATTTAAAGGCAGTTTTCAGAAAGGACTTGGCGTGCTCCCTTCCCCCACATAGACCCTATGACTGTGTTATAGAACTGCTCCCTGGGGCTCCACTCCCAACACACAGACTATACAACTTAACCAAACCCGAACGGGAAGCAATGGAAAAATACATCACCGACTCATTAGCTGCAGGACTTATAAGACCGTCTTCATCTCCATTAGGCGCAGGGTTTTTCTTTGTGGAAAAGAAGGATAAAACTCTGCGTCCTTGCATTGACTACACTGGCTTAAACACCATCACAGTTAAAAACAAGTACCCTCTGCCGCTCCTGGACGCTGCATTCAGCCCTCTCCACAATGCAATGGTGTTCACCAAATTGGACCTCCGAAACGCCTACCACCTGGTAAGGATACGCGACGGCGACGAGTGGAAAACTGCCTTCAATACCCATTTGGGACATTTTGAGTATTTGGTCATGCCCTTTGGGCTCACAAACGCTCCAGCAACATTCCAGTCATTTGTGAATGATGTACTCAGAGACCTGCTCGATAAGAATGTTTTTGCATATCTAGACGATATTCTCATCTTTTCTCGATCACATGAAGAGCATGTGGGGCACGTAAGAGATGTCCTGCGGAGGTTACTAGAAAACAAACTGTATGTTAAAGTTGAGAAATGTGAATTTCATGTTTCCACTGTTAATTTCCTGGGCTATGTGATAGAAAAGGGGCAGCTCAGGGCCGATCCCTCTAAAATCGAAGCGGTTAAAAATTGGCCTCTGCCTACCAATCGGAAGCAGCTGCAACGTTTCCTTGGATTCGCTAACTTCTATAGGAGATTTATCCGAAACTATAGTAGTATAGCTGCTCCTCTCACGTGTTTGACCTCAAACAAACTTCGCTTCGTGTGGTCTGCCGATGCTCAATGTGCTTTTAACCGTCTGAAAGAACTCTTTGTTAATGCCCCTGTTCTCGCCCACCCAGATCCCAAGCAGCAGTTTGTGGTAGAGGTGGATGCGTCAGATTCAGGAGTGGGGGCCGTCCTCTCTCAGCGCCTGCCTGCGGACCAAAAACTACACCCCTGTGCTTACTTCTCCCGCCGGCTTTCCCCGGCGGAGCGCAACTATGATGTGGGCAACCGCGAACTCCTGGCAGTGGTCCTAGCCCTCCAAGAATGGCGGCATTGGCTGGAGGGTGCAACTCATCCCTTCATTGTTTGGACGGACCACAAGAACTTGTCCTATCTCCGCACCGCCAAACGACTGAACTCTCGTCAAGCTCGTTGGGCTCTCTTCCTCGGACGCTTCAACTTCACCCTCACCTACCGCCCCGGCTCCCGAAACCTGAAACCTGACGCCCTCTCCCGGCAGTTCGCCTCTGGAGAGGAAGAGAGGGACTCAAGCACGATCCTCTCCCCTGAGTGTGTGGTCGGGGCGATGCGGTGGCGAGTGGAGAAGAAAGTTCAGGAGGCACTTGACAACCAACCAGTTCCAAATGAATGTCCTCCAGGGAAACTGTTCGTGCCACCTGCCGCCAGGACTCCTGTGCTCCTCTGGGGACATACCTCAAGAATCGCTTGCCACCCTGGGATCCACCGGACACTCTCCCTGATCCAACAGCGCTTCTGGTGGCCAACCATGGCTGCCGATGTTCGGGCTTTTGTTGCGTCATGCTCAGTTTGCGCCCGCAATAAACCTTCTCATCAAGCCCCGGCAGGCCTATTACGCCCCTTGCCCATCCCCTCTCGGCCATGGTCGCATATCGCGGTGGATTTCGTCACGGGACTTCCCCCATCCGAGGGCAATGACACAATCCTTACCATCGTCGACAGATTCTCCAAGTCAGTTCATTATGTCCCCCTCCCAAAACTCCCCACCGCCTTGGAGACTGCTAACCTATTGGTCCAACATGTATTCAGGCTCCACGGAATCCCCACAGACATCGTGTCGGACAGGGGTCCACAATTCACCTCTCAAGTCTGGAAGGCTTTCTGTCGGGCACTGGGGATCTCTCCCAGTCTCTCCTCCGGCTACCACCCCCAAACCAACGGTCAGACGGAGCGTGCAAATCAAGACCTGGAAACAGCTCTGCGCTGCGTAGCCTCGCGCCTTCCTGCCTCCTGGTCCGCGCACCTCCCATGGGTGGAATACGCGCATAACACACTGATCAGCACTGCCACAGGCATGTCCCCATTTAAGGTGACCTCGGGCTACCAACCCCCTCTGTTTCCCAGCCAGGAGTCCGAGGTTGCCGTCCCGTCCATCCATGCCCACTTCCGCCGTGCCAGACGAGTCTGGAGGGAGGCTCGAGCAGCGCTGTCCAGGACAGCGGAGCGCAACCGACGCCTGGCTGACCGGAGGAGAACCCCAGCCCCCGACTACCAAGTGGGACAGCGTGTCTGGCTTTCCGCACGTGACCTGCCCCTTCAAGTGGACTCCCGCAAAATGGCTCCACGCTTCATTGGCCCTTTTCCCATTGACAAGATCATCAACCCGAATGCTGTCCGACTCCGGCTCCCGTCATCCCTCAGGATCCACCCCGTTTTCCACGTGTCTCTCCTGAAACCGGTCGTGGATAGCCCCCTCCAGCCACCCGCCCCACCGCCACCTCCTCCCCGGATCGTTGATGGACACCCTGCATACACCGTGAATCGCATCCTTGATGTCCGCAGGCGGGGCAGGGGGTTCCAGTATCTCGTCGACTGGGAGGGGTACGGCCCGGAGGACCGCTCCTGGATCTCACGTGCCCTCATTTTGGACCCGCAACTGCTGCGTGAGTTCTATGCCCGTAACCCTGATAAGCCTGGTCGAACGCCGGGTGGCGTTCCTTAGGGGGGGGGTACTGTGATGGTTCTGTTGTCTCTCTAGCAGTTCCAGAGTGTGGCAGGAGGCGGCGCCAACCTCGCAGGCAGAGGCCTGCTCCCACACCTGAGGCTCATCAGCCTGATGAGCCAACAACCTATTTAACCAGCCCCTCCTTTGGTTCTGTGCCGGAACATTCCCTTGCCATACCTGCTATGTTTGCTTGTCTCCTCCTGCCACACCCTTGTTGTGTTCTAGTCCCTGGTCTCCGGCTTGTAGTGGTTTTTTGTTTCTCGTTCTACCGGTCTATTAAGACGGCTCTTTCTGTTGCTACTTTGGTCCCTAGTGTTTTATGTTGCTACTTTGCGCTTTAGTGTTTCTTCATCCCTGAACAAGGTGATTTTTGGTTGCTACTTTGTTTTCTAGAACTTTTTCCCTGAGCAAGGTGATTTTCTGTTGATACTTTTGTGAACAATAAACTGTGGACTTTGTCTCTCACTCTGCATCCTGGGTCCTGGCCTTGCTTTGCCTCACGGCACATAACACAGCATGTTAATTGAGTCATGTTGCTAAGTGAAGGTCCTCCATGTGTTCATGAAATGCTAAAATTAGCCAAACGTGTCCACCCTGTCAGCAAGCTTACATATTTTGCTCTCTGCTTGCTGTTGAAAAAAACAAACATCTACTGTACTTAATACAATGCTATTAATACAATTAATATATAGTTCACTGGAAAATCTCAACATTTTGGTGAAATGGGCAATGTATGGGGACATTGAGTCACTATATACAAAGAAATGTCATTCCAAAAGCGAAAGAAATGAGGTGCCATAATTGTGTGGTTTTACGAGCAAAAAGTACATCAGCAGCTATGTGTCGTTTCTAGCTATAACAACAAAAGCACATGAACAAAACTCGGTCGTAATTAGGAGTTTCCGAGTGGTAAGGTCCATCTTTGCCATAGCACGTGAAGGCAGGGTTAGTGTGACTGGAGTCAAGTCATGTGACTGGCTCCGCCTCTACTGCTGTGTAGTTGTACTAACCGGCCCTCGTTCCTCTATTGTGCTGCCACAATCCCTCTGATGGAATTACAATAACGAGCACGCAATGTTGTGAAAGCCCCTGTCATATTCGTCTGACATGCATGATGTCAACATGACAGCAAGGAGGTTAATTACACAATGAGGAGCAGATTGCACATGCACACCAACATCTGCTCCTCCGCTTCCGCTTCCACGTGTGCATGCCAGCGTCCATGTAGGAAGCGGAAAAAGAAAAGTGGGACAAAGCCGACTCGTAATGAATTCTATAATTAGCCAGCCATGCTACGTGTTTGTATTGGATGGAGTGGTGAGGCTGCAGGAGGAGTGCCGCTTCCATTCATCATCCACTCCAAAAACAGAAGAATTGGGGGCTTGACCTTTACCAAGCCGCTAACTGCATAAATTATGCATTCAGACCTAAACATACTAAAACCTGATACGCTCATGTACCAATCTCTCTCATCTTACACATGAATAACATGCTGGGTTGTTTGCCTAGCCTAGTCGCTGCGTATAGCTTTCAGTTTTGAGCAGATTGGGTTACTTTTACCTAAGTGTGGGTTATTTTGACCCAGCAGATTGGTTTGAAGTCTGCACAAGGGCAGGCTGAAGACCTGAATGTTGGAGTTGTGATGGAATTGAAATCAAATGTAACACAATAGTAAGCTATACATGTGGGTGGTGGCTGTCTGGTTCAGTAGGTGTTTCAGTTCATGGTATACTGCTGATCCATGGATTGGGGGTCATATCACACCTTAGTGCACCTACGTTTTTTTCATGTCCTCATATAGTCATACATATTTCCAACGTCCTTGTGCACACATAGCAATTTTTCCACATCTTCCTATGCACATACTGACTTTTACCATTTTAATATACACATACCGATCTTTATCATCTTACTACACACATAGCAACAATTCGACCATTTCTGATTACCCAATTTTCAATCATAGTCATCAAAGGCCTGATTGTCAACCGTCTTTGAAAGATCATATTAAAGGGACAGCAACATGAAAAATTAACTTTTTTGAGCTTTTAGCCATGTTAAAATGCTAATTCCTCATCAAACACATGACTGAAGTGGTGTTTTCCTCCATTGGCCCCTCTCTGAGAAATTCTAGGTCATTCTGCTCTCCAAGTACCAGCCCCTCCCAACCTGAGAAAATGAGCTGTTGGCACGCTTTGACGTCATAAGGTATCAGTAAAAATTCTGTCCAAATGAATTCAAAGAAATCAATTATCCTTCGCTTTTGCAATACCAAAGTACAATGACAATTGGCTGTCTTAAAATCCCACAAAGGCTGACACTTGTATAAGCTACACATATTGAGCTATTGACTTTAACTAAATGAATTGTGTAGTGGTTAGTGTGCTTGCTCTATTTGCAGCAAGTTCCTGGTTCAAGACCAGCTCGGTTCTCCCCTCTATGATTTCTTGCGGCAAGGAACTGTTTTGTTTCAAATGTTTATTGAGGAATTGATGGCCCTCAAACACAGATCTCCAACAGCAGATTGCAGTCGGCTCGCTGGGGGCACGACAATCACACGGGGAGAGGCGGGGTTTTACTGAACCGGGCGTTTTACTTCTGCGTTAGAAAACTAACCAGCAAAACAACTAATATTTCCTAAAAAATTACATCGCTATGGTGTCAAAGGTAAGATTTAATCATTATATGCCTATAGTTAACTGTTGGAAGGGCTCAAAATACTGTAGTGTAATCCCTTTAAGTGATTTTTCTGTGGTGCTGAGCCTGTGAAGACATTTTTTCCATCTGCTCGAAAAAAGATCGATGTGCAGTGGAGGTAACGTGAAAAAAAAAATGTCTGGCATGTATTTTTTGCTTTGTTAAGACGTAAAGATTTCAGGCCATGTAACGTCGTCAAGGAAGAGAAAGCAGAGCGGGACCTGTTTATAACCCTGCTCCTTTAATAAAAAATGACATTATTAAACATAGATAGATCTTCCCTGTCTTTTATTGGGCTTCTTTTTCTTCGGTGACACCTGTCCCAGTGGTGTCATATCTTTTTAAACATTCATTTAAAGAGCCCCTTCTCCCTCCTCTTCTATCTGAAACAAAGATCAGCATGCAGATGACCTCAATCTCTCATGCTTGGATGTTTCCTCCGCTTGCTCTGACACGTCTACATGGTCATAGATGTTCTTACATTCCTAATTATCCTTCTGACACGACATGCTTGCACCAGGTGCCTTAACAAAAAAAGAAACGCCACATTTTAATGACAGCATTTGAATGATTCATGCTGCCTGCCTGTGGTTCAGTTCAGTCACTTCATCAACGGCCTCACTTCATGCATGGATGTGCATGTGTAGGACATGCGCGCCCAACTCACCGTCGGAGCTGTCAGTTGCTGTGTTTTGCACACTGTAAGGTTGTAAAAGCAGCAGCTTGCCTGCTGTGCAATGAGGATTCTCTTACAGGCACTTTTCTGGCAGGCCGGACGTCAAAAATGACAGCTGCTCCTGCATGACGCCCGCTTCCTGTCTGTCTCCGTCTGTCTCGTGCATGATGGATGCTTTATTTCCTCTTCTTCCTTTCGTCTTCTTCCAGCGTGAAGGGAGGTCTGCCCTCTGACGATGGTAGAGAGCAAATAAGGCTGACAGCGGCAGAATGTTTGGAATTCTGTCGACGGGAGTCAGTTATATTCACTGGGCCATGATATCAGGTACACCTGCATGATTTTTATACAGCGTGGTCTTGAGATTCAAGTTTGCAATTGAAATGAATAGAAATGCCATAACTACGTTCCAGCCTTCACCAAATAAACAAAAATTGTTGTAACGTGCGTTTCAATCAGGAAAATTACCATTACTAATACCGTTATTGTTATTTATTTTATAAAATAGTAATTATACACAAATAATAATAATAATAATAATAATAAAAAAAAAAGTCACATTGCATCAATTAAATGGTGTTCTGTCTTGGCCACATGGGGGCAGTATAAGATGGGTGGATAGGATACACTACTGTCCATTGAGGCGCTACCATCAATCTATCTCACTAAACCTCTGCTAAACCATTCTATTGTAACAGGATGTTTTCTGCCTACAACTCGGGAGTCATCATAATAAGGCTTCACTGAGTGCAACTCCTCTCTTCGGTAGAATATTAGTACAGCACTAATATTAATTCTTCTATTCAGAAGATAAAGAATACATGTCAACTCTACGACTTTATAATGAGGTGTTTTGGGGTTCCAGTATGTGCACCCAACCAATGATTGGTTCTTTGCTAAATAAAGTCTTACATTAATACCTCAAAACTGAGCCGGGCTGTCTTAGTAAAGGCAGAATTTTGCATCGGATCACATTAGCTGGTGCACCTGATGAACTGTCCGGTGAGTGTATACTGAGAAGAAGATGGAGTGAAGAAGATGGGGCGGAAAAGCATCCTTCACAACAGCATGTCTGCTTCCGCATGACTGCGCTGTTCCTATTTAAAGTTGCAAATAAATCCCCAGAGACTTCATCACTCGTCATTGCAGAATCCCAAGCGTTTGGCAGCTTGCGTGCATCCGAGTATCACCATCGTTAACGTTGACCTTTTCACCATATAAAGAAACAGAAACTCGCTTGTGGCCTTAGATAGAAGTTTATGCATGAGGCAGTTTGAATTTAAGAACGTGTGATCACTTTGCTTTGCTTCTAAACTCTCATCATTTCATCAGAGGCTCTTCATCTCCTTTCACAGACCTTGATGAAAACGTTGTTGCTTAGTTCCGCTTCCCTCGCCAGCTGCCGCCGCCCTGTGGCTTTGGCGGGCCTAGTTCAGAGACGCCCACAACGCGCAGGGCCCCTTGAAGCGGCGCCGACCTGACAAAGAGCCCCTTGACTATTGATTGGCCAAGCACATAATTAGCCCGGGTCTAGTGTTGTGGGGGTGCGCGTGTGCGTGTGTGTGTGCAACGTCAAATGGCTCAGAGAGCATTAACGGCATCATTGTCCAAGGCTGATTGCACTCATTTGATGTGCTTGTTGATAAAAGCGACCTCGTTTAGTAATGCCGATCCAGCGTTGCATTCACTTTCATCCGTATTCTCACTGGCCACTTGATTAGGTACGCCTTCACCATCTAATGAGATCCAATTCAAGAGTGAAATCAAAAATTCTTGCTTGACAAAGAGAATAAAGCTCACAAAGTGAACTTTATATCACAGTGATGGTGCCTTTTAATCACAGTCACGATGCAACAAAGTACCTTTCCCCCACTGTCTTCACTTATTTAGCTTCTCTTGCAAGCGTCACATGTATTATTTATAACTCCCTGGTGTATGAACACACACAAAAGTTTTTTTTCTATCATGTTTAAACTTTTCCCCACACTCCACAAGTACTTTTGTATCCCTGTATTCAGCAGTGATTCAACCCTGTGTTGCTCATTGTACAATTCGGGATTCAACATGGGGAAATGTCTTTAAAGTCAGAGAAAACGTCCAAATTTGAATCACTTCCATGTGAGACGGTACCCTCCTCTAGCTCCTCTCTCGGATTTTCAGTGCAGCAGCACCACCATAGATGCTATTTCGTCTGTCTATGGAGTTTCCACTTGTTTGTTAGTTATGATTAAAGCTGCTCTCTGTAACTGGCCAAAATTTTTTATTTGACCATTTATGACTGAAATATCTTCCAATTAGTAGATTAACAATTTAGCTCTTCACAATGTGTACTCCTGCACGCCTCTGGCAAACAGTTTTCAGACTATTTGGGTTCAAATTTCCCACCCTCTTGTCTGCAGTTGTGATGTCATTTGTGCATTGTGTATGTGAAGAAGAGAAAGGGAAAATGCAGTTTCATTTTTCAGCCACAGGTGGCAGTAGCAATTCAAAATGACATTTTCTGCGTCCAGTAGCTTTAATGTTGCAGAAGTTGTTTGAAATAGAAAACACATAATTAGGGCCCGAGCATTGGCAGCGATCGCTGTGCCGTGGCGCGGCCCTATTGTTTCTGTAGAATTCCTATTCTTCTCCGCAAACGATCAGATTCTTGAGACACTAAACGTGAACGAAAACTCACCAAACTTTACACAGAGGTCAGGTCTGGCAAAAAATGTGACATTTGATAGTTGCCATACATGAGTTTAAAAAAATAAATCAATCAATAAAAATAAAAGGTCTGTAGCGCCCCCTACATAGGTTTAATGAAGCCCTGTCCCGTTATGTTGGTGTAGGTGGTCCTACGGCTACGAAAACCGGATGGCACATGATGCACTTCGGCACAAACAAAAACGACTTTTGTAACCGTACACTAAAATTAAAAGAAAGTGAGCTATGAGTATTTGAATGTCCAACTTTGGCCCGTTTTTGCAGCTTTACAGTGGTTATATTTTTGTCCCATTGTTCCAGACGGTTAATCCGATTGACTTGAAACTTGAGCTGTACCAACACCTGGGACAATCAGGGCAAAAAATCTTCAGTTTTCAACGTACTACTATGACGGGGGCGGCACATTAAAGTTTGAAGTACCAAAATTGCTTTTCAACATAGCATTCCAGGTTGTATGAATCACCTAGAGGTCCGAAAATTTGGAGACATATGTAACAGCCCACGACGAAAAACAGTCTTTGGTTACCATCTGTTAAAACTATCAAAAAGTGCCTGAGGCGGGCATCAAATTTTGCATTTCACAATTACTTCTTAATGAAACATTCCCAGGCGGCATGGTGGGTTAGTGGTTAGCACGTCCGCCTCCCAATACTAAGGACTCGGGTTTTAGTCCAGGCTCCGGCCTCCCTGGGTGGTGTTAATTGGGCGCTCCGAATTGTTCCGAGGTGTGCTTGTGTGTGTGAATGGTTGTTTGTCTCTGTGTGCCCTGCGATTGGCTGGCAACCAGTTCAGGGTGTACCCTACCTATTGCCCAAAGCCAGCTAGGATAGGCTCCAGCACCCCCGCGACCCTTGTGACGAATAAGCGGTCAAGAAAATGGATGGATGATTCTGAACAGACATTTTTGCCCTGACTTAAGTAAGGAGTGTATTTAAGTTAGGGCAACTTAAAAATCTCAGAACCATCCTTTAAATGCTGAGTACAAGATGGATGGATGAAAAATTCCCAGTTGTACGTTTCACCTAGAGATATGAAAATTTGGAGTCACATGCAATATTCCTTGACATACAAAGAAGTCTTTTGGAGCCACATGTTAAACCTAACAGGAAGTCCGCCATTTTGATTGACTTTGGAATTTGTTGCCTTGGCCATTTCATAGGGGTCATATTTTAACGAACTCCTCCTACAGAATTTATCTAATCGTCTTCAAACTTGGAAGATGACTTGACTTAAGATGTTAAAGATGAAAAGTTATGGAAAGCTATATATTTCGTTGCACGCTGCTGCCGTGACGATGCACTGATTGTAAAGAAAATGATGTTGTTTTTGAGGAACTAAAACAAAACTCAGAAAACTTTGCACACTCGTCAGAACTGTCATAAACATCAATATTTCATAGATTTCTTGTGCAATTTTCTATAAATGGCTCAAGAACTCCCTACACATTTTTTTTTAAATAAAGCATTCCCAGTTGTATGTTTCACCTACACTTGTGAAAATGAGCGGAATATCGCTCCGCCAAACACCTACAAAAAAAGTCTTTGGTAGCCATATGCTAAAAATAACAGGAAGTCCGCCCTTTTGATTTTATTTTGTGAATTGCGCAACATTGGCCTTTTAATAATGGTGAATACAAATGAAACTTTGCCCACAAAAGCCCTGGCAAAAACTCTTGTCCTGACAGTACGTACCCCAATGTGCAAGTACCCCAACGTGGTCAGGGTTGCGAGGGTCCTTTATAGCTGGTCGCAGCTCTAGATCTATTGGTTACATGTTGAATTAATTTGACGGTTGCTGTTAGAATTTAAATTGAGAATATCCACAGGCCTGCCACCATTGAGACTCATATCTCAGGTTTGAGCAAAATATCTTGATGGAATCTTGAAAAACTCATATTGAGAACACATTATGTAAAACTGCCTTTAAATCAACAGAGCGAGGTATTTCTGTTTGAAAAGTGAAGGCTGAGGTTATGGTTGAATAAGCCAGTGGTAGCTTTCACACAATCAACATTCATTTGAAACACTACATCAAAGCCGAAGGTAAGTTGAGCAGTATTGAGGTTCATTAGATGCACAGATCAGTTTGCTTCTGCTGAGAGTTTTTATGATCTTTTTATTTATTTATTTTTTTGCACCTTCTTCTGTTGTGCTTTACATGGTGTTTGATGTCGCATGCTGTGCTCTCCTGAGAAAACGCTCGCTAACGTTCCTAACCGAGACGGTGGAGACAGCGGTTGGGGTTTTCTCTTTTCTTTGGGAAGTAGGAGCCCGCCTCCGCCCGTTTGTCTGGATCTATTTTGTGAAAGGGGTCTCTCCTGTACCCCAATATCCCACTCCCGCTTCTTGTCTCCCCTTGAGATCAGGCGGGCCTAATCTGTGCCTGTCAAGAAAAACAAGTACGCTGTCGTTCGAGCTCTCAACGCCGATCACCTCAGATGTTATCTACTGGGGTCCTCCGAGGTCCTCCGATGAGATTTGGGTGGAGGAAAAAGGCCAAGAGGGCTCCGACTGTGATATGAAATGTTGTGATTGCGCTTTGGAACGGCGTGTCCTTAAGGAAATTGAAGTGACCGGAGGTGATGTCTCAATACAGCGAGCTCGGTGAACTCTCCTGACCCGACTCTTATCAGCTGAGACGCACACGCGGCCTGGGAACACGTTGACATTTCAAATGCACGAGGCTTCTTCTGTGCAAGTTATAAACATCCGCTTGGCTCACTTTTACAGTGGCAGCAGCTATTTGAATTTTGAACACAAATGGTATAGCAACACATTTAGACAGACAATTTTACAAGACTCACAATACTCATTGGCATACAAATATTACTATTATGGCATCTTACATCTTGAGTTATAATGTATATACCTGTATATAATATACTTCACCCTGGTGGCCAAGGTGTGCAGTCCCAAAAATGAGCACGATATTGTGTGTAAAATATGCTGTAATTCTGTAATGAAAGAAAATTAAATTATACTAACACACTTTTTGGATTTGACTGCCTTCCAAATACTCGCAGTGACAGTTTCCTTGCTCCTTTGAGAAAGTGTACTCCCCTTGTTTGTGTGTAAAATGACCGCTGGAACAGGCAAACGATGGAGAGCATTAGCAAAGCAGCCAGCATCATTAAAGGCAATTACAGGGAAGTAAGAACCATTATGTGTTGTTGTTCACAGCGCTGCACAGGAGGACGACAGAAGAAGAGATTCAAGGAGAGCCTAAGAAAGGTACATGATGACAAAAACATTGTACCGAACTCTGAGCAGGTTTTGTTTTTACATTGGCTATTTTTTATTTTTTTTGATTCATTGCAAAAGGAGCATCTGAGTGGTGTTCAGAGAAGAATGTGAGACAAGAAAGAAAACAGAATGTTGAAGTAGATGAATTTGCATTCAAAGCAGTGTACATGGTATACTCTATGTGTACATACATATTCAATTCGGTTCGATTCAATGTACTCGCGTGTTTTAAACCAAAACCGATGTTCAGATTCAAATTGGCTTTCGTTACATCTCTACTGCGACCAACTCTGGTTGTCACTGTGCGTACTGTACACATTTGGGCCATATGAAATTATGATGGGGGGGATCCACAGAGATCTTTTTGGAACTTATGCAGGCAGAGTCGGGCGGCCTGCCACCTTCGCCGCCCCCTTCATCTCCCGTCTGTGCCGTATGTATAATTGAGTCTGGCTCATTAATATGCGACAGACTAAAAACCCTTTGACTACCTCAGCAGCTCCTGTCGCTTGTTTTGGGGGATTTTGATTTAATAACAGGGATCAGTAAAGTGCTGTGATCACAGCGTTTTCTTCCCATTTGCATATTAATGCTGTATAATATGTGCGATGTTTACAAATGGTTCAGGCCCAGGCAAATCTTTTAATTACTTTTGTTTTGGTGGTCGATGTTGGACATGCTTGCTACAATATAAGAAGTGGCACCCAAGTTGAATAGCCTGTGGAACAGTATGCAACCTATAGGGGATGTTCTAGGACTTCTTTAAATATGTTTACCATGAGAGAAATACATTTCACATTTGGTAAGGTATTAAACTTATCTTTATTACACTCAACTGTGTTATGAAATTAAAATTGAGTCCCCATTTCCTGCCCACGTATATATTTATAGCACCAAAGTGTGGAAAACAAGCAGAGGCATCCTGCATGAACAGGAGCTCTACTTGAGTAGACGCCACACACCCACAAAAGTCCCCAAGAGATTCAAAGAGAAGCCAAGTGGAAAAGTTAGCAGAGACTCCGCAGACATATTAGAACTTTTGCTGTCGCATCACTGTCTGATGACAACCGTCTACATGTCCCATTTCGGCACTAAAAATATAGTCGTACCATGAGATTACGAGTGACTCAATTTTTGAGTTCCTCAAGATACGAGTATTTTTTGATGTACAGTATGGTGGCAGTGATAACTCACGTCACAAGAAGTAACGGTTTTGCAGAGAGTAGACGACTTCAAAAAAGAGAATTCCCATTGCCACTCACCAAATGACGTTTACTGTCAAACTAATCATAAAACAAAGAGAATTAAACCTCGTTTAATGAAAACAACCACATATCTTTGATTTATGAAAGTTTGTTTACCTTCACACAATTGTTGTTGTTTTTTTGCCCCTTATCTCTTTTAACTTGGTCTGTCTTTTCTCAAACCTCTTTCCGTCTGACTGCATTTCCAATAAATATCCATCTCAAAACATACGACAGCAGTGGGACTTTATCAAACTCTCCTGTTGCACAGCAAAACTGTTCTGGTGTGATAACACCATATTTCTTGACTAACATGCTGAAGCTGCTGGGGGAGGAGGAAAAAAACAACTACTTTTTCTACAATCTAAACTTATTTTATTCAAACTGCCTTTTCTATCATTGAATTGTGCACATTATGTTCTGACCATTAAGTGAACAGTACTATACTGTTGGCAAATTCATGACTGATTGGTGAATCAAAATGTTTGAGAATCGAGGAAATGTTTCCTGTTGAAATGAATGGAAATGCAATTCAATTGTTCCAGCCGCAAATGTTGTACCACAATTTCAGCGGTTTGTGGTTAAAAATGAGTACTAAACAATATAGAAAAAAGTGAAAACAACAAAAGGGGAGTCAACCCCCAAAAAATCATTACAATAATATGTTCTATACAGCCCCATTAGTCTAAACACGGCAAAATTGCGTTTATGGAATATGAGTTAAGCAGCAAAATCCAGCTGAGAAAACAGAGCAACTGTGATGTCATTTTAAGTTGACATTTTGCTGTTTAACTCAAATTCCACCTTGACCAAACAAGCGGACTGAAGGACTTTTCTGGTCTGTATACAAATACACCCAAAATAAATTTAAAAAGCAAAACTCAAAACAAAATAAAAACTAACTAAAATGAAAATACCAAAACTATAATAACCCTGGAATAGATAATGTGGTTTGTAAATCAAATAGTTCGTCAACTTTCACTGTGTATTCAAGTTATCGTGTTTGGCAGTTTCAAAGTGTTGTAATCCAGGAAGTGGGGTGAATTTTCCCTTCTTGTGAATGCATGTAGTTCCTTTTGATATTTCCTTTTTTATATACAGGTAGTCATTTTCACTTACGACACTGCTGGGAATGTAGTTTCAGTTTTATTTTCTCCTGTTATCACTTTTGTCTGCGGCATTTTAATTACAGTACAACAGCAGAGATGTGAGAGATGCTGCAGTTGAGCATTTGATGCTAAGTTTAATGTCCGGCCTAATAACCATTTTACTCTTTAGTGTCCTTCAAAGCACAATGAGATATGGCCCAAAATCAACGGAAGCACAAAACACAATTAAAGAGACAATTAACGAGTGGGCTTCTCAGTGGAGTTAATTGGTGTAAAATTACCTCTTTCTTCTCTGACCCATTACTCCATCTGCACTCTGCAGCTTGAGCTCAAACGTAGCCATAAAATGTGGAGCTATAAAGGCTCTCCAGGCACTTTGGGCAAAGTAGTTGACATGGGAGGGCGGAGGTGGGGTCGTCAATGTTGATGCAAGAAAGTAGGATGGGTTAGAGGACTGAACTAACGGATACGATTTTGCACAGTACAGTTTTAAGAGGTACCCTAACATTTTAGCCTAGGGATGTCAATATACTGTAATCGTTTTATTGATCATTAAGAACTGGTTGCTGAATAATTTAGAAAATTTACTGCACTATTGATTTAGTTAAGAAAGCATGACAGTCACCTTTGGGCTCAAATATTGATGACGCAATTTGGCTCTAAATAACAATGGTGAGTGAGTGAGCTGCATATGTGTGTTCTGTTTTGTAACAACACAATTCAAGGCATACTTCTCTGAACATTGGGCGTTAAGAGCTTCAGTGATGAGAGCAAAGTGACTGGTTGCAGCCACGTTTTTGGTCTCTTGTGAGAATTGATGGATAAAGAGGGGACTGTGAAAGGAGCCCTGAGGGACCCCATGGGAGATGATTGAATTATCTTGGAAATATAAATGACTGGGAGTTTGTGAAGTGGACGAGGGCTGTGCTGGCGATGCTAATGGCCAATTTGTGGAGTGAAATGATGACTAATAATTAGTGTTGTTCCGATACCATTTTTTGGCTCCCGATACCGATACCCAGCTTTGCAGTATCGGCCGATACCGATACCATACCGATACTTAAGGTTTTTTTTTTCCTCAACATGAAAAAGCTGTCCTGCCATTGGTTCAGAGCATTCAAGGGCCAATCGGATATCTTAGATCGGCATGCAGTGAACATGACACATACCAGTGAATGTCGTGCACCAGCAAGTCACAAGATGCTGCAAAATCCTATATTAGCGTTGGAATTAATGGTATCGGCATGTTACTTGTAAGTAGTCACCGATACCGATACCACTGGTTTTATGCAGTATCGGCACCCCTGCCGATACTAGTATCGGTATTGGAGCAACACTACTAATAATGGCTTCAAAGGCAGAACTGTGGTCAGGAAAATGATGAGGAATGAGTCTACTGAATACCCTTTGGTTACCCAGGTTGTATATAATGGGTAGGACACGACAACAGGCACATCAGACCGTCAGGGGATGACAACGCTGTTCCACTGAATGTACAGAATGAAGAGGATAAGAGCAACTGCACAGCTGAATGCAAGTGGAATCTGCCAGGACCAGCTGCACATGTTGAGATAATTGTGTTCCCATTGAAATGAACCAAAAAGAAAGCAGCATGACTAAAGTGGTATTCGTGCAGTAGTCCTTCTAACTCGTATATAAACCCTTCTGTATTGTAACCCTCGCCCAAGTCAAAGTGGGTGATGCGAGCAGAGGCGCAAGCTGCCGACCTTGATGCCATTTGTCACGCGGTTGATCTTTATTGTACAATCACAACACAGCTAATGCTCCGCTTTGCGAGTGCCACGGGCCACATTTACACTGTTGGCGACAACCCATTTCGATGGGAAAATGTCAACATGTCTTTTCCTATGCAAAGTCACAAAGCAATTTGTAGCATCAGTAGCAGGTTTTGCAAGTGGGGCAGCGCCGCTACAGAATAAAATTACTGTAATTTAACTCCTAGAGAATTTAGCACTTTACCTGAGTTTATATAGTTCTCACCAGTTCCGAGTTGAATTCACATTTCCCAAAATGTAAATTGTGTAATGTAAGTGTAATTTAACTCTTTGATAGAATGAAATTACCAAACCCTGTCAGGGTTCGTGGGGGATTGAGGACTCAAGTGGAGGGAGGCAAGGTGAGGCGTGACCAGTGTTGCCACAGTTACCTTGAAAAGGTAACTTAGTTACTTTACTGATTACTTGGTTTTAAAAGTAACTAAATTGCGTTACTGATTACTTGATTTTAAAAGTAACTAAGTTAGATTAAAAGTTATTTTTTTAGTTACAATCAGCAGCTGCCGATAACACCATCTCAACATAAAAATAATGCAGTAGAAACAGAGTTCCAAATACTTTATTGAAAGTGCATTTTTAACATGAAAATAAAGTTGTTGTTTTTTATGAAAAACAAAATAGGCAGTCTCTCTTGACTTCTTGTAACATAAATACTTTTTATAAAACAAAAAATAAAAATGTATCCAGGTTGAAAATGAAAATCCACTTAATTCCTCTATTGTTTGTTCCACTATTCCAGTGTGTACACTTGAGTCGACTCGTGCATGCTGAAATGAAAACGTGACTTGTCCAACGTCACTCCCCCTGACGAGAGGGCGGAGACGACCTCATCCCATAATGCTTCACGGACCATTTGAGGATGGAAATAAATTATTTTTTACCACTTTTATGGTCCATAATGTGCACTTTTTTTTTTGCCAATTGGTTAATAAAACGAGTAGTAAAAGTATCATCACTTTTGTTTTGAATGTGCAAACCATTCACGACCAGACCATGGCTGAATTCAGTGTGGTGATCAATGACTTCCGCCTCATCGTCGTAGTTAGCGGCAGTTGTTTGTGACTGTTACAACAGTGAGATATTTTGCCTTCTTCACGAAAATGTGGAGTAACGCATTGAATCCCTGGACAGTAACTTTAATCTGACTACTTTGTAGAATAAAGTAACGCGTTAGACTACTAGTTACTTTGAAAAGCAAATTTTTTGGAGTAACTGCGTTACCGGCAACACTGGGCGTGACAGCTGGTGCTCTTAAGCATTCTTTAATTTAAACTCAAAGCAAAGTGCAACACAAAATACAAAACAAGGTTGGGAATAAACTTACTAAACATAAACTAAAGGGGTAGGACGGGCAGCGCCAAAGACTCGACAAGGACGGAATGAAAGCAGGGAACTAAATACACCTAGTACCGAGACAACAAGAGACACCTGGACAGGACACAAGTGGCTTAGGAAGCTGATTGGATAACACAAGGGAACGGGAAAACGAGCACAGGAGGACATGATAAAACTTGACGAGACATTGACAGAAAAGGACACAAGGAAATCATGACCAAAAAACCCCAAACCAAAACCCAGATCCTAACACACCCATAGTGTTTCACATTGTCAGTGATATTCCCTTTCATTTTTTGGTATTAATTTATCAAAGTTTTAGTGTTACTTCTTGTCGAGTTTTTATTTTCCAACCCAAATGGAGACAGTGGGACTCTAACCTAGTACCTAGCACTTGGGGGGCAACAACACTAACAAGTACGCCACAAGAGCATACATGTTCATTGCCACAAAATTCTTTCTTGTAGGCCGAGTTTCTGCACGACTCACAGTAAATATGAATTGCCGGCGCGGCAAAATATCCACTTCATTTTTAGTTTACAGAAAAATAATAAACATAATTTACACTACTCGTGAAAATCCGGAAACTTTTTATTTTATGTCTCACATGCTTTTTCTGCGTTACCTCATGAAGGAAATAATTCAAGAACTGTATAATTTCATCCTTACGTTATAAAACTGAATAATCCAGAGTTGTCCTTAAAATCCAGGGAAAAACGCAGCTTTTGATTTTGGGTGTTCTTGTTGTCTGTGTGATCAGTGTTTTTGTTTTGTGTTCCTTGTCTTTCCCCTCGCCTCGTAATGTGTAACCACGTCCGCCTGTGTGTTTTCCCCGCCCCGTGTGGTCAACCAATCAGTGCCCTCAGCCACTAGCGTCTTCCCCAGTTGTGTCTTGTCAAGTAATTAGCAAAGGTGTATGGATGTTGCATTCGAGAATGGTTGGAAGTCGGATATATCCGAGTTGGTTTTTCACAGTTCCGACCTGAAAGCGTTCAAGGCGAAAGTAAACAACCAAAATGGCGGATAGCGGTGAGTTGTTTTTTATTTTGGCCCTCAAAACTCATTTTGAACTCCAGCAAACTTAAGTGCTCACAATTTTGCTTCATTTATTGTTTTTATCTTATTTCATAAGCATTTCATAAAGTTCAGTAGTTCACCGTATAATTTTATGCAGGGAGATAGCGGCATACTGTTACGTTGAGTTACGTGGAGTTACGTCGAATACTGCCCACTTGTCTTTTCAAGCAAATCACCTCGTTTACACATTCCCTCAGCCTGTTCACTGTGCCTCCTCCACCACATCGCTCACTCCGCCCTAAAACCGTGACAGACAGCTGTTTTAGAGGATTTGACTGGTCTCTCAAGACCCTTAGAATTTAGTTGTGTGGCATTATTAAGCACCAAAAGAAAGAGTAGATTCTCTTCATTCATTGGATAAAAAGTAAGTTTGTTTCAAGTTTTTGCTGCTTAGTGATTGGAAAAAGATCCTGGGTTTTACAAAAATCACAGTTTTCTGACAAAAAGTGTAGATAACCTTTTTTTGTGAAAAATCAATCAGGCAGAACAGTGACATTGTTGCTAATGTTTTTGTGAAATCGCAAATGATAAGATGACAAGCACAAGAAGGCAAAATAATAATTTATTTCCCCATATACAATTCCGAAACAGTCCAAGAGCAGCACTGACTTAAAGCATGACTTGAGTTTTTTTTGTTTTTTTACATGGCATTTGTCATTCACTCCATGAATTGTGTTATCTTTTTTTTTTTTCACAATCGCAACACACATGCTGATGTCAGATTCAAAGCTGTCCTTTCTGTCCTGTGTAGATCCCTCGCTCTCAAGTAGCTGTTTGGGGCACATATGATTCTGCCCAAGAGTTCTGTCTCACAACAAGTCTTTTTAAAAAATACGTAGCAAAACAAACATTTACCATTTGTTAAATGAATTCCTCATTCATGTACATTAATGTACACCCACTACAGTTTGGAAACCGGTCAACATTTTGGGGTAAACAGTTTTTCGACATTGCTAAGTTGAACCATCATCACTTAACATCAAAATGTTATGAAACTTTATTTCACTAAGTCACCAAAACAATAACTTTAGTCTTGGGCTTTTTCTTTGATTTTTCTTCTTTTGTTTTATGCCACCACTGCATGGTGTCTATCAGTGATAGCATACAAATATAAAGATATAATCATTGAACTAGATATAGAATTTAGTGGGATGTAGTGGCAACCAGGCAATGAAAGTTATATTCATGCATTTTGGCCCAGATCCTGAATAAATGTAAGTAGCAAACATTGTAATTGCTATGAGAGTAATTGCCTAGCAACCAAAACCAGACCAATTTACTGCCTTGGAGTTTTACTGCATGAACCTGCTGCACATTGGATTGGAACACTAATCTTAAATGCAACTTTTTACCATATGAGGAATTGAATCAACACAAATATGTCACAATTTTCTTTTGGTTTTATTGTAGTCTCATCTCCAACACTATTTACACAAGGCACCTGGCGCCATGTATTGGTCGGTATTGCTCGGTTGTGCTTTAAATGTCAGCCAGCACTCTATGAACTTATAAGCCAGAAGCACTTTATTGATAGAAAGGCCATCCACTATGAATGGGATTGCCATGGTTACATGGAACTGCTCCTCGGAAGCTCGGAGATGGACTGCACCTTATAAATAATTGATCAGGATTAAAATGACATCACTGTGAGACCCGGGTTACAATAACCCAATGTGGCTTTATCTCTGCTAGTAAACAGTCAGTGAAACGTCTGCAGTGTTTCCATATTATGGGATATCTTTTTGCAGAGAAGTACTTGATGAGACGTTTGCTTGACTGGGGCTGACAGGCAACACAAACTGTGAGCGATATCGTAGCAACAAGCTCTTAGCACCAGATACTTTGTTTTTACTTGCTGTTCACCTTGAGAAAAAATGTAAGTGGCAAGTTACAATGCGGCACTAACTGCAAAGAACTCATATATTACCAATGGAAAAAGTATCACTTTATAATAGGGTGACCAGATTTTCGAAATTAAAGACTAGGACACTACAATTTTGCTGAAGATCAAATATACAGTACAATTTAATTTAATTTAATCGCTAGTCAATCTGGTGACCGGTGGTTGTGTTATTACTTTAGCTAATGATAAATGCTTTGACAGTTCAACAGCGCTAAGCAAGCAATGCACTCACCATTATCCAATGCTTTTTGCTCTGTCACGGCAGCTTTTGGAAGCTGGCTGTGCTGTTTTCTCTCAACTTTAGGGAGCTTCTCGATTGCCTTCCAGCTTGCATTGGGTCTTACTGGTGACTGCAGTATTAAGCTAGTAGGACTATAGCTATTTCCCATGATTCTTAGGCACCGTTCACACGAAAATCTGTTCCAATGTACGGCACGGCAGCATGGTTTTAGAGCTTGAAACTGCTCACTTTTGAAACCAGGATCCAGAGTGGAAAGATTTCGAAACACGTATACCGTACGTTGCAATGTGGACACCATACGCTATAGCCACTCCTCCGGTGATGATGTGATTCTCCCGTGACTGCGCACGAACCGCCAGTCTGTCAACAATGGCGGATAGCCGTGCCATCGTCGTTTTGCACAACATCCTTAGCTTGTTTATGCTTTTACAGCAAAATGTTTTGCATGATGTTGTACTTGAATCACCAGGCATTGTCACTTCTCCTGTGTTGTGTTCGTCTCACTGATCTGTAACTATTAGTGGATAGCCAATAGGCCATATGTGCCCGTGCAAGCCGTTGAAGCCACAGGGCAGCCATTTTACCCTTCCCATTTCGCGGTCAGATTGCTGTTTAAACAACTTTGAAGACCCGCTTTTATTTTATTGCTCAGTTCCTAGACCCCAATATTAGATTTGGCAGAGTCATCTTTTGTTGGATTACAATTTAAATTATTTAATAAAAATAAAATTATATATATATATATATATATATATATATATATATATATATATATATATATATATATATATATATATATATATATATATATATATACATACATACAAGTTTGCTCCTGTAAACATCATTTAGCATATAATTCATACAGGTATTTAAGTGGTTAGCACATCCACCTCCCAGTACTGAGGACCCGGCTTCGAGTCCAGGCTCCGGCCTTCCTGGGTGGAGTTTGCATGTTCTCCCCGTGCCCGCGTGGGTCTTCTCTGGGTACTCCGGTCTCCTCCCACATTCCAAAGACATGCATGGCAGGTTAATTGGGTGCTCCGAATTGTCCCTAGGTGTGCTTGTGAGTGTGGATGGTTGTTTGTCTCTGTGTGCCTTGCGATTGGTTGGCAACCAGTCCAGGGTGTCCCCCGCCTACTGCCCAGAGCCAGCTGAGATAGGCGCCAGCACCCCTCGCAACCCTTGTGAGGAGTAAGCGGTCAAGAAAATGGATGGATGGATGGATGGATGGATTTAAGGCAAGTTGTAAAATGTCTGAAGTCCTCTTGTTTTAGTTTAACAAATTTAAAACATCATAAATCAGGCTGTTTCTACTAAGTACTGTCTCAAATTTCGCTACAGTAAATGTATAGTATCGTATGCTGACAAACGTTTCTTGGAGGAGTAATATGGCGGCCTCGTGGCTTCAAAAGTCTTGGCTTATCGTCTACAGGTCTTAAACTCCAGTCCTCGAGGGCCGTAGTCCTTTATGTTTTTGAGGTTTCCCTGCTCAAACACACCTGATTCATAAGCAAGCTCTGCAGGAACCTGATAATGATCCTCATTATATGATACAGCTGTGTTTGAGGAGAGAAACCTCTAAAACATGCAGGACTGCGGCCCTTGAGGAGTGGAGTTTGAGACCTGTGGCTCTATTCAGATCAGTGGTTTGTCTTCTTCGCTGATTTTTCTTCGACGCTTTCCGTTAACTCCCTATGGCAGCGCTACAGCGCCACTCCAGACTTGGCATATAAATTACAGCCGTTAAACGTCCTTGGCGTCTTCTTTTGGAATCTCACATGTCTTGAGACGGTACTGTCTGTACAAGATTTGCTTGAGGAACATTTGCTTCTGTGTAAACAGGGCCTTAGACACAGTAGTAGGAAGCAGTTCTAGTTCCGGTAAGATGAAAACATGCCTGCTAACAACGCAAACATGAAAGTAAAAGTAATGTTATTGATGTTAATATTAGAATAAAATTCTTTTTCATTGGTTTATTGTATGATTTGCTATGACAACTGTGTGATTGACATACATATGGCCCAAACAATTGGCTTAAAAACTGCGATGCCGGGACGGGAGCTGCGTAAGTGAGACAAAAACACTGGAACTGGAGAAATCCACTGGGACTTGGGACACAAGGCTCAAAACTTGGGAATGTCCCGGTTAATTTCATCCTAGTTTTTATTAACTTTAGCATTCAAGGGCATCAGGAGGTAGGTTTGAAGATTTGACCAATCGGCACTCATGTTACTTTTCTGGAAATGCTTTGTTCGTTTTTTTTTTTTGATGAGCCTGATTGTCAAACTGTGTGGGGCCAAGGTTTGTTTTGGCATGTGCTCAACGACCTCTGAGCTGCAAAATTGCTACAGGTATGGATAGATACCAGAGTATGAACAAAAACTCCTGGTCAGCATGTATGCAGAAGTTAGCTTACCCTTGTTGCTGTGCCTCAGGTGCTCCATTGTTATGCCATCCTCAGCCTTTCCTATTGCGGTCACCGTTTATTGTTTGTTAGTGTGTCTCCTCCTGACTTGATCGGTTCAACGTGGCGTTGTCTTCAGTTTCCCACTGCACTATTTTGAAGCCGCAGCCGCCTTGAGGACTATATGTGGTGTTAGATTGGATTCTGCCTAGCCTCGTATCCGCTCCCTTCTGGTCTTATTTGTCAGCTGATCTTAAAAACAAGTCGTTGTGATGTTCCTTTCACCATGAAAAAGTTGAAGCCTCGGATGGCGTTCCGCTGCATGGTTAAAGTGACATGTTTTGATCTTAGATATGCATCAAGGGATACGTGGAAAAGTGCATGGAATTGAATATCTTCAGATCAGAATCAGACCTTTTGCAAATGTGGATAAAAATGAGATAGCTTTTGGATATCTTTAAATGTGAATGAAGTATAAATGTGTTTATAGACTGCATTGAAATACTATGATCGGTGACGTCATGAAATTCAGCCTTATACTCGTTCAAGCCTCACGATTTTTAATAAGAAGGAAAAAGAATCACAAGGTCATAAATGTTAAAGACCGATATTTATTTCTCATCACAATTAAAATGGACCATGCTTACTCATCACAGAAAGAAAACGAAACAGAAATGCCCAGTCTTTTGTCTTGCTTTGTTTTTTCACAATGTGAATAATAGCACTCTATGAAGATTTGATAAAAAATACAAGCCTATGCCTGTTAACACTTAACCCCCCACAGCCACCCCACCCACCCAGTTTGAACCCACAAACAGCATTTCTTTTGTCCCTCTCCAAACACTGTATACAGCATCAGATGTGTCCAGTCTCGGTTGAGCTCTCAATCTCCAGAAGTCTTAATGACCTGGAACAATGTGACGTTGTAGAGAACCTGATGCCCATTATTCCATGTGTAGAGGACCCTTTCCCTGGGGTTGTAGTCCATCATGGAGATGTGGGAGTATTGATTGTGGAAGGGGATGTCTGTGTACTCGTAGCTGGACGTGTTGGTGTAGTAAGCAAAGTAGATCTTAGCGCCGGCCAGGTGGGAGTTGGTGACGTAGAGCGTGCTGCAGATCATGAAGGACTCTCCGGCGCTGCGCTTGGGGAAACCGGTGTCCCACGTCTGCAGCACCTCCAGAGTCTGCGGCTCCAGGCGGCTGATGACAATATTGCCGGCTTTGGGGATGGTGGTGTAGACCGCCCACAGGCCGTTCTCGTCGGCCATCAGATCGATGTCGGAGGAGCCGCCCCAGGAGTAGGGGAAGGTGTTGTTGTAGCCGGCGCCGCTCAGGCTGCGCTGCACCAGGACACTCCGGGAACGGAAGTGGTACTTAATGATGATGTTGCTCTGGTACTTGTTGTAGTACAGCGAGCCGTTGTAGACCACGTGACCAGTGCCTGCCCACGGGTGCGGAAGTAAGTGCTGCACAAAGTTCTGGCCCTTCATGAAGTCACTCATGGTGCGGTACTCCAAGACGCGACGACCCTTGAAGTAACCGTCCATGGACCAAACCTGCGGCAAGGAAAATAGTCGAGGGTTAACTTTAGGAAGCTTCTCTGTTGCCTACCAAGAAATAATCCAGAAACAATAATGGTAGGAGATAGGGGCCAAGCCCTGTACTGAACAACAAAAAACTGAGTAACTGAAGCACCGGTTACAGATTATTTGATTTAGAAAGGAAACATCAAAAATACACGCTCCCCATATTCCCAATTTACAAAGAATTTAGTCTTTCAGTCAAGGAGTATCACTTCAAGACACTTCCTTGACACCAGCTTACTACTTTCCTTTTTGCTAGGACTTTGGTGCAATCTTGTGAAAATCTGTATGTTTGTCTGAAAAGTACGATAGTTTCCATAGAACAAAAACATGAAATTAGGAATAGCAAATGATTATCAAGTGAAGCTGTGAGTCATCCAAGAAGACAATATGCTAAATTGCTTTGTGGTCTGTTAAAACGTTTCAATGCAGTAGGTCTGCTTTCAATGTTGCCATCATGTTGACAACTCTGTGGTCTACTTCACATCTACTCCAATTATCTCCCATTCAGCTTTTGCTGTTTACCGTGTGCAGTTTGACTGAGAAGCTATACAGACAGATATTTGAAATCTGCATAATCCATAGGAAAATGGCTAATGTAGCCACCATGTTGGACTCAGCTCGGCGAAAGTATGCTTTGTTTGGTAATCATCTGCTCAAAACATAAAGTTCATGATTATAAAACATAGTTAACATCAATTGGCTCTTGAGAGGCTTCGCTGGTGTTCTAAACAAAGTGAAGATGGGGGATTTTGCAATATAAATACAATATTGTCTCAATGTTACTCCTATAATGCCAATAGTATCAATATTGATACTGCAGTAATAATCAAATTATGGAAAGATACGTCACAGTATTGGCGTGCTTTAAGTGATGACTGATCATATATAAGGAAAAACAATACATCACAATATGGATATTTTGTTTTGGAACACACAACATGTAAGTAGACTCTTTGAATAGAATCTCATTAGGTTTAAATGTTGCTTGGAGGCATCCATCTAATTTCAATAGCGCTTTACCTCACTGGGCTCGCAGTGGATTTGCAGCCACGCCCCATTGACATATGGACAATTTAATATTCTCAGAGAGTCAGTATTCAACAGTGTTTTTATTTTTATTTTTTATAACGACTATTTTTTTGAGTTGTTTCCTTCATGTGTGCCTGTTTGACTTCTTGTTCCTGTCAACTCTTTATCCTTTCTCGGTTGAGTGTGGCACAGGACTCGCCTCTCCAAGTTAGCAGACAATTAGAAGGCAACACCAAAATATCTGTGGAGACGACACAAAGTTTGTATTTGACCTCTTTGTGTTTTGTTCTTACGGTGTACATGAGAATTCTTCTTCTACTTGTCTCCGCTTCACTTGCTGTGGGTTCAAGGTTCCAGAATGGAAGCAGGACACGTCTTCTGCTGACCGTGCGACCGCATGTTCTCAGGCACGGCTGCATGCTGAACATGCATTGATCTGCGTTGGCGTGTGGGGCTGAAGCCGTTGTTGCACTTTGCAGTCAACCACTTCTGGAGCGCTGCGCCGTCCCCCGTCCACACTTACAGAAAATCGATCAATTTAGCAGCTCTATCGTCTCCCTGAAGCGCTCTCAGCAGCATCGGCCCACTGACGCGGCCCGCTCGCCGGCTGCGCCCCTCGGCTCATCCCCCCGATGCTTCCGCTGAGACAAAGTTCATCTTTTAATTGATTTAATTAAACAGCACTCCACATAGATGTTTATTTTGTGCTTAACACAGCGAGGCGGGATTTGCTAAGATAGTCCTTTTTTTATTTTATTTTTTTTACCCCTCCTTTTATGCCTCTCCTCCCCGGGTGCAACAGTCGGCACTTTGCTTGCAATAAGAGTTCCAGTGGGAGCAATGGGAGGAGCGAGGTTCAGCAGTTGGATTGTTGGATAGGGAAATGATGGCGCGTTAAACATCCTCGGCCTTCCAGATGAGTCCCAGGGGATGTGCAAGGGGAAGAAGCTGAGCTTAGCCCCCCAATTTGATGTCTATTTCAACACAATTGTGTTCATTTCAATGCACTCTAAAAACAGTTGGGTCGAAAATAACCCAACGATGCCTCTACTTGGGTCAATTTGACTCAACTTTGAGTTAATAAAGGGTTCTTTTAGGGAAATAGAACGTATAAATATTGGTCATATACCCTACCTTTGATCCATAATCAATAATCAGACGATCTATTGACTGTTGGCGGACTGCAGCTGCTTGTTTACTTTCAAACCTGTAGTCCATGTGTCAAACTTAAGGCCTGAGGGCCAAATGTGGCTCACCATGTCATTTAATGTGACCCGCAAGAGTTTAAGTGGCCTGATTGTCTTTTAAACAATTGATGGCATCGTGCCATTAGAGTGCAGTGTACACATCCAACAAGTGGAATTGAAAAATACAAATGATATTCCCAAAATTTCCAGAATGAGTAAAACTGATGCAGATAGAAGGAAAGACAGATTCACGATTGATAGGAAGGTGAATAAATGTTTGTGCTTCAAGGAGAAAAAAAACGTTTTTAGTTTAAATGACTGTAACCAGGATCACCTATGGCAACACCTTCTGTGGAATACCGGTAAGCTAAAAATTTGTGAATTGTCGTAAATGTTAGAAAGAAGTACAGTTGTGCTTAAAGTATGTCAACTTTTGAACACAGCTGCAAATGTACAAAAGCTAAACACCACTTAGTGACACAAAACTGCTATGAATTGTTACCAAAATTCACATGCACATCTCTACTCATGTCAACTCCAACTTCTGAAAATATCAAAACAATTGCAACAGTATTTTGGATTTTATGGACATGAAGCTTTTGTCTCACAATGTAGTACGCTTCTAAGTTTACATAAACGTTAAAGTGGCTCGCCAAATGCAACCATCGTGATTTTGCTCATTATGAATAGAGAATTCAAGTCGGGACCTCCTTCCTTTAACTATAAACTGTGTGATACAAACTCACATCATCTCTCAATTATTTGAGGGCACTTTCTATATCGCATGTGTCCAGGGGCACGCACACTAATTGCCTAGGCCATTTGGAAAACTCCAGTGCAAACAACTCATTTATTCCTCCATTGATGGTGATGAAGTGATTTATTAGCTGGAGCTGCAGAGGCGAACGAGCGTAGGGAGGAGGTAAATGGATCCATTAGTGATTATCGGATTGCAGAGGAATATTTGATACATTTCCACTGGATGTTCAGCTCAAATTTGGACATTTTTCATAGGGAATGAATGAGAATACATTTCCTATGTCGTTCTCGTTAATTCTCGTAAATTCATTTATATCCACAATACCTGTCGGTGCACTAGATTGGTCGCCATTCAATTGCATGGAAGAAAAATGAGCCTTTCACATTGGCAGTAGTACGCCAATTAACAATTTTGAGATTTCAATCAAGGTCCCGTGCCTGTTTTTGAGATGTGGGAGGAAATTGGAGCACCCGCTATTCAACAGTGCTGCCTTCCATTCATTTTCATGCAAACAAATTTGCAACTTCATAAGCCATAAAGGTTATCTTGTCTTTTTTTCCACTTTTGGAAATATTCAACATTTCACACTATGAATATTCCTATCAACTGCCTGAAATTTCCATTAACTTCCACCTGTGAAAATCAAGACCTCTGCTATAGCTAAGCTTAGGGGATCTCCATACACTTTTACACATTTCTTTGGCTTTCTGCTCCACTTGATTCTCTGTATTTGCTCACTTGCAGGGATTAGCACACTCACTCGGTTGTCGGAGCTGGGGATCATCGTATCTGTCATCCAGGAGCCGAACCTGGACCCCGAAGCGCGGACCGTGATGGGATTACTGACGCCCGTCAGCTTGCCGCAGCCTGCAGGTCAAAGCAGAGATAGAGGGAGGAAGGTATGAATATTAATGGATGTCCACATGTACACATGTGCTGGATCCTGCAGGAAGACATTTTAAAGTGGATTCTGAAGGGGATGTAAAAACACTTTCCATTCGATTACTTGAAATGGAGGTACTTTTATTGATTGACGTACCGTTTCAAATGGAATTTAAGTCATTGTGCTTGCTTGGAGAACGTGCAAGACTGAAAACAAGTGCCTCATAATGACAGTGAATCATCTCAAATTATTATAGAATCGAGAATAGTTGTAGTTACGCAACAACATAGGCATGAACAAATAAATTACACTATACTGTAGTTTCTTATTGAAAGAAAGCCTGAGATTTGTGCTACTCCAGTGATTGTGTTAGATTTGGTCTTCTTTGTTTCATCATCATCATCAGCCCTTATTTGTTTTACTCTGTTAAATCACTAGTTTAGCCAAGTGAACACAATCAATTATTCATTCTGGTCTTCTAGGAAAGTTTTTCATAATTTACGTTGATCATTTGAGTGGGCAACCAGCGTGTAAATGTTGTACAGCAGAACATTTGTCTGTTTATGATGTTCTTTCAATCAATAATTTAATTCTGCCTTGCGTCGGTCACACTAATTGCGTATAGGCACACAAGTGCTGTAATAGAATTGGATGGTTTGCGATTAAGAATTCATTGAGCGCGTAGCAACAGTCATTTGCATGCGAGTACACACCCAGCTTCTGCATGCATGAGTGGAGGCGGGTCTCCAGTAGCAGGACCCTCTGGCGCAGCTCCTCGTAGTCGTAAGCGCCCATCTCCTCCTGGATGGCCATCAGTACCAAGGACAGATTCCTCACCTCCTCGCGCAGGTGCACGATCATCTTGGTGTCCGATTTGTATTGCTCCAGCACAGGGAGGCGACGGAGAAGCTCGCCCACCTTGTCTTTCAAATCCTAAATAGTCAGCAGAGGAGAGAAGGCAAGACTCTCAGGGCTACACTGTATTGCAGTATTGACCTTCATCTGTCTGTTTAAAATCTCACTGTCATTGTAGTCCTTTATGTAAGCAGTATGTAACGCCACTGAGCCTTACAGCTTTCTTTAAACTCTGGTTCCATGCTTGTCTCTATTCGTTTTGGCCTCTAACAGAGCCAAAGTTAGCGTCAATGGTTTAAAGAAATACAAATTCTTGAAAAATAGATACAGTAAATGAATTAAAAAAAAAAAAAAAAAAAAAACATGCTGCCATGCTTCCTTTAAATGATTTAGGATCAGGCAGCTTGCATCCATCCATTAATCCATCCAGCCCCTGACATATCTGTCCATCAGTTTATCCAATTTTACACCAATCCACCAACCTGTCAATCATCCATACAGCCATCCATCCACCATCCACCATCTATCCAACCTCCCATCCATTAATCATCCAACAACAAACCTTACCCATCCCTCCATTTAATCCATCCAACCATTGACACTGCCCAAATCATCCATCCATCCATCCATCATCCAACAAACCCCATCTATCCATCCTTCCCTCCCTCCATCCATTAATCCATCCAACCATTGACACTGCCCAAATCCATCCATCCGTTCATCCATCCGTTCATCCATCCATCCATCCATCCTTCCATCATACATCCAACCTGCGATCTATTAATCATCCAACAACAAACCCCATCCATCCACCCATCTTTCCCATCCTACCTACCTACCTACCTACCTACCACTCCCTCCCAAACCTCCCTCCATCCATCTTGGACTTTTCACCTACTCATTCATCCAGTCCAATCACCCACCAAATCGTGCTACCTTCGACCCATCTATCATTCGACACATGATTTTCCACTTTTCTTGATGATCGTGTACTATCTGTATGATTGATTGAAGAAGACTGCTACCAGTGTATGTTGGATGTGAGTCATGAGGTGTTCAGAATGGGAAAGGTAGGAGTGGAGGAAGCAGTGGGAGAGCCGCCCAGCATCCAGTTTTAGGAGCCATAGATCACGAAAGAAATAGACCTTTCGATAAAATATGCTCGCCACGGGGATGGCGCCCTTGCCTACCTTCTCTCTCTCTTGTTGGGGTTTATCTTAAATCTAGTGATGGAGCCAGTCTCAGCCCTGTGGCGTCACATCATAAATCTCGCCCGCCTTACGCCTGCCTCCTTTTCAAGCCGCACAGATCCCGTTAATCTCCCACGTCGCAACTTGGAGCTGAGCGTAGCCATCAGTCAATGTGGTCAAATGCACAGATTTTTCCATTCCCTCTTTATGTTGTTTTGCATTGGGAAGCCTGGGATGTAACATTTTGGCTTTGTGCATGTTGTAATCTTCTCAGCCTTAACTAATAATCAAGCTCATTCCACACGCACACACATCAGTAAGATCGCGGAGCATAAAACACAGTTGAATGACATTCATGCAGGTCCCTAGGGGGAGCGCACGTTTTGCATTTATACTT